>NW_024396936.1:2505012-2610011 GCF_004115215.2 Ornithorhynchus anatinus | reverse complement strand
TAACCTTTTCCCCTAGCCTTACCTTTTCCCCTAGTGTAACCTTTTTCTCTAGCTTAACAATTTACCATAAGCTAACCTTTTCCCTGACCTAACATTTTTCCCCAGACCAACCATTTTCCATTGCCTAACCTTCCCCAGCCGAACCTTTTCCCCTAGCCTAATCTTTTCCATGACCTAAGCTTTTCCCCAGCCTAACCTTTTCCTCTAGCCTAACCCTATCCCTTAGCCTAAGCTTTTTCCTGAACCTAACCTTTACACCTGGCCTAATGGCTTTCCCCTAACCTAAACTTTACACCTAGCCTAACCTTTTCATTCAATAATATTTATTGAGCACTACTATGTGCAGAGCACTGTACTAAGTGCTTGGAATGTACCAACCTCGGCAACAGATAGAGACAATCCCTGCCCATGGACGGGTTCAGAGTCTAATCGGGAGAGACTGACAGCAAAGCAAAACAGAAACGAAAACAAAAAAAGATAATATTATGACAATAAATAGAATCAAGGGGATGTACACCTCTTAGAATAAATAGGTAATAAATAATATATACGAATGAGGACAGTGCTCGAGGGGAGGGAAAGGGGCATGAGCAGAGCGTGGGGTGGGAGAGGGGAGGGAGAAGGGGGGGAGCTCAAACTGGGAAGGCCTCTTGGAGAGGTGAGCTCTCAGTAGGGCTTTGAAGAGGGGATGTTGGTGAATGTGAGGAGGAGAGGCATTCTAGGACAGTGGTAGGACATGGGCCAGGGGTCAACGGCAGGATAGGCCTAAACGGGGGACAATGAGGAGGTGAGCGGTAGAAGAGTGGAGTGTATGGGATGGGCAGTTGCAAGAGAGAAGGAAGTGAGGTAGAAGGGGCAAGGTGATGGAGAGTTTTGAAGCCAAGGTGAGTAGCTTTTTTTTTTCCTGAAGGCTTACTTATCCCCTGGCCTAAGCTTTTCCCCTGGCCTAACCTTTTCCCTTAGCCTAACCATTTCCAAGGCGTAAACCTTTACCCTGACCTAACTTTTTCCCATAGCCTAAACTTTTACCCTAGTAACCCTTTCCTAGCCAACCTTTCCCCTAGCCCAAACCTTTCCCCTACCTAACCTTTACACCTAGTCTAACCTGCTTTTCCCCTCACGTAACCTTTACACATAGGCTAACCTTTTCCCAAAGGCTTACCTTTCCCCGGCTAACCTTTCCTCTGGACTATCCTTTCCTTAGCCTTAACCTTTTCCCTACATAAACTTTACACCTTGCCTAATCTTTTCCCGTAGACTATCCTTTCCGCTCACCTAACCTTTCCCCTCGCCTAACCTTTCCCCTCACCTAACCTTTCCCCTGGCCTAACCTTGTCACTTAGCCTAACCTTTTCCCCTAGCCTAACCTTTTCCCCTGGGCCTCACCATTTCCCATGGCCTACCTGACACCCAGCCTAACCTTATCCTAGCCTACCCTTTGCCTTTGGCCTATCATTTCCCATGACCTAACCTTTCCCCAGCCTAACCTTCCCACCTCCTAACTCTTTCCCCTTCCCCAACTTTCTCCTTAGCCTAATATTTTCCCCTAACTTAACGTTCCCCTAGCCTAATTTTTCCCTCACCCAACATTTTCCCCTAGCCTAACCTTTCCCCTCACCTAACCTTTTCCCCTAGGCTAACCTTTCCCATACAATAACCTAACCTTAGCCCAACCTTTATCCTAGGCTAACATTTTCCCCTAGCCAACCTTCTCCTGGCCTAACCTTTTCCCCTACCCTAAACTTTCCTCTACCCTAAACTTTCCCTAGCCTAACGTTTCCCTATCCTATTCTTTCACTTAGCCTAACCTTTCCCTAGCCTTACCTAATTCCCCTGGCCTAACCTTTACCCTATCTTTTACCCTTTGTTCTAAACCTTTCCCCTGCCTAACCCTTTCCCCTGGCCCAAATTTCCCCAGTCTAGCCTTTCCCCTAGCCTAACCTTTTCCCCTGGCCTAACCTTTTCCCCTAGCCTAACGCTTTTGCCTAGCCTAACCTTGGCCTTAATATTTTCCCTAGACTAACCTTTTCAGGTCCTAACATTTCCCCAGCCTTACCTTTGCCCTAGTTTATCGTTTTCACCAAGCCTAACCTTTTCCCCTGGCCTAAGTTTTACCCCTTACCTAACCTTTTTCCCCAGGCCTAACCTTTTCCCTTAGACTATCCTCTTCCCCGTCCAACCCTTTTTCCATAGCCTAACCTTTCCTTAGCCAAATGTTTTTTCATAGACTAACCTTTTCCCTTGGTCTATTCTTTTCCCTGAAATAACCTTTTCCCTTGCCTAACCATTTCCCCAGATGTAACATTTCCCCTGGCCTAACGTTTTTCTCCTGGCCCAAGCTTTTTCCCGGCCAAACCTTTCCCCAGGCCTAACCTTTCCCCCTGGACTAAATTTTCCCGGGCCCAACATTTTACACTAGTCAAACCTTACCCCTACCCCAACATTCTCCCCCATGCCTAATATTTCCCCTAAACGAACGTTTCCCCTAGGCCTAACCTTTTCCCTAGTCTAACCTTTTCCCCTAGCCTAAACCTTTTCCCCTCTCCTAACCTTTTCCCCAAGCTAAACCTTTTCCCCTCTCCTATCCATTCCCCTGACCTAACCATTTCACCTAGCCTAACCTTTTCTTTTAGACTAACCTTTCCCTCTAGTCTAACCTTTTCGCCACGGCCTAACCCTTTTCCCAAAGGCTATCCTAACCCCTATCCTATCCCTTTCCCCTAGTCTAACATTTTTGCTTAGAATAAACTTTTAACATGGCCTATTCATTTCCCTGAACTAACCTTTTCCCCTGGCCTGTTTCCACATCTAACCTTTTCCCTCTGCCTAACCTTTTCCCCTAGCCTTAACCTTTCAACTAGCCGGTTTCTCCTAGCCTAACCTTTCCCCTAGCCTACTCTTTCCCCTAACCTAACCTCTTCACCTAGCCAATGCTAACCTAAACTATACTCTGGTCTTAACTTTTGCCTCTAGCCCTAACTTTTCCCCTAGCTTAACCTATTGCCCTAAACTACCCTCTTCCCCTGGCCTAACCTCTCCCATGGCCTCACCTTTTCACTTAACCTAACTTGACCCTAGCCTAACCTTTAGCCTAGCCTAAACTTTTCCCCTAGCCTTTTTCCCTTGGCTTATCCTTTTCCCCACCTAATCTTTCCCCTGGCCTAACCTTCTCCCTGGCCTTACCTTTTCCCCGGTTTAACTTTTTCCCCTAGCCTAACCTTTCCCCTAGCCTATTATTTCCCCTAGCCTAACCTTTTCCCTAGACTAACTTTTTCCCTCTCATAACCTTTTCCCCTACCCCTACAATCTCCCCAGACTAAAACTTTCCCCTAACTTCATGTTTCCCCTAGCCTAATCTTTCCCCTAGACTAACATTTTTCCCTTGCCTAATCTTTTTCCCTAGGTTATCAATATCCCAAATTCTAACCTATTCCCCTAGCCTAACCTTTCCCCTCACCTAAACTTTTGCCCTCGCCTAACCTTTTGTTCTAGCCTAACCTTTCCCTTATGTAACCATTTTTCCCCTATGCCCTAACTTTTCCCCTGCCCTAACCTTTTCCACTGGCTTAAGCTTTTCCCTGGTTTAAGCTTTTCCCCTAGCCTAAAGTTTCCCCCTAACCTAACCTCTCCCTGGCCTATCCCTTTCACCTAGACTAACCTTTCCCCTAGTGTAACCTTTTCCCCTAGCCTATTTACCATAGGCTAACCTTTTCCCTGACTTAACCTTTTCCCCTAGCTTAAAAATTTCCCCTAGCCTAAACTTTCCCTTGCAAAATCTTTCCCCTGGCCTAAGCTTTTCCCTTTGCTTATCCATTTCCCATAGTCTAACCTTTTCGCAGGACTAACCTTTTCTCCTAGCCTACACATTTCCCCAATACTAACCTATTCCCCTAGGCTAACTTTCTCCCTGGCCTAACCTTTTCCACTAGTGTAACCTTTTCCCCTAGTCTAACAATTTACCATAGCCTAAACTTTTCCCTTACATACCCTTTTTCCCCAGACCATCCATTTTCCTAGCCTACCCTTACCCCAGCCTAACCTTTTCCCTTATCCTAACCTTTTCCCCTAACCTAACCTTTTCTCCGGCCTAACCTTTTCCCCTAGCCTATGCCTGGCCACAAACCCTTCTCGTTCCAGGTTTGGTCCCCCTGCCTATGACTTCCATGCCACGTTCCTGATTTGGTCCCCCTACCTTTGCCTTCCAGGCCTGGTCCCAAATGCTTCTACTTTCAGTTTGAACCCCCCTGCCTTTGCTTTCCTGGTTTGGCCCCCCCAAACCTTTGCCTTCCCAGCCTGGCTCTGAAGCATTTGCATTCAAGGTTTGGCCCTTCCCCACTCACTCCAAGCATTTGCCTTCCCGGCCTGGCCCCGAAGTCTTCGTGTTCCAGGTTGGGCCCATCCTGCCATTGCCTTCCAGGCCTAGCCCGAACTGTTCTCGTTCTGGGTTGGGTTCCCCTCCTTTGCCTTCCAGGCCTGGCCCCATAGCCTTTCCATTCCAGGTTTGGTCCCTCTGCCTTTGCCTTCCAGGCCTGGTCCCAAACCCTTCTCGTACCAGGTTGGCCCTCCTCCCTTTGTATTCCAGGTTTGGCCCCACCGCCTTTGCTTTCCAGGTTTGGCCCCAAGCCCTTCTCATTTCACGTTTGCACCCCCTTCCCCCCCAGCAAACCGCCCCCCCCCGGCTTTGGCCTTCCGGGCGCGGCCCTCCACCTTTGACTTTCAGACCTGGCCCCGAACCCTAATCGTTCGAGGTTGGGTCTCCCTGCCTTTGCCTTCCCGGCCTGGGTCCAAATGCTTCTAGTTCCCAGTTGGGCCCCTCCTCTTTTGCCTTGCAGGTTGGGCCACCCTGCCTTTGCTTTCCATGTTGGGCCCCGCACCCCCACCTTGGGCTTCCAGGCCTGGATCTAAGCTCTTCTTGTTCCTGGCTGGGCCCCTGCGCCTTTGAGTTCCCGGTCTGATCCCTCCTCCTCACCACCTTTGCCTTCAAAGCCTGGCCCCTAACCCTTCTCATTCCAGGTTGGGTCCCCCACGCCTTTGCCTTCCAGGCCTGGCCCCGAGCACTGCACTTTCCATGTTTGCCCCCCCAACCTTTGCCTTCCAGGCCTAGCCCGAACCCTTCTCTTTCTAGGATTACCCCCACACCCCCACCTACCACTTGTGCATTGCTGGCCTGGCCCCCACCTTTGGCTTCCAGGCCTGGCCCCAAACCCTTCTCGTTCCAGGTTGGGCCCCCTGACTTTGCTTTCCTGACCTGGGCCCGAACCCTTCACATTCAGAGTTGGGCCCCCGCCGCTTTTGCCTTACAGGTGGGCCCCCACACCTTTGCTATCCAGACCTGGCCCCGAACCCTTCTCATTCCAGGTTGGGCCCCTCCACCTTTGAGTTCCCGGCCTGGACCCCCACCTTTGCTTTCCAGGCTTGGCCCCTAACCCTTCTCATTCCATGTTTGGCTCCCCCGCCTCCCACCATTTCCTTCCATGTCTGAGCCCACAGCCTTCTCGTTCCAGATTTGGCCCCCAGCCTTGGCCTTCCAGTTCTGGCCCCAAAGCCTTCTCCTTCCAGATTGGGCCCCCCAGCTTTTGCCCTCCAGGCCCGGCCCTGAACCCTTCTCGTTCCAGGTTTGACACCGCCACCTTTGCCTTCCAGGCCTGGTCCCTAACCCTTCTCGCTGCAGGTTGGGCCTCCCCACCTCTCACCGTTGCCTTACATGCCTGGCCCCGCTGCTTTTGTGTTCCAGTTTCGGGGCCCAGCCCTTACTTTCCCGTCCTGGCCCCAAACCCTTCTCATATCAGGTTGGGCCCCTCTGCCTTGAACTTCCCGGCCTGTCCCACCTACCTTTGCCTTCCTGGTCTGGCCATGAACCCTTCTCATTCCAGGTTTGGTCCCCCTGTATTTTCTTTCTAGGCTTGGCCCTGAACCCTTTCATTCCAGGTTGGGCCCCGCCCACTTTGCCTTTCAGGTTGGGCCACCTGGCCTTGGCTTTCCAGGTTTGGCCCCCCTGCCTTTGCCTTCCAGGCATGGCCCCGAACCTTCTCGTTCCAGGTTGGACCCTTGCCCACCGACTTTGCCTTCCAGGTTTGGCCCTGAACCCTTCTTGTTCCAGGTTGGGTCCACCCACCTTTGACTTCCAGGTTGGACTCCCCTGCCCTATCCTTCCAGGCCTGGACTCGAAACCTTCTCATTCCAGGTTGGGCCTTTGCCCAACCGGGCTGGCCCCAAACATTTCTCATTCCATTTTCGACCCCCACCCTTTGCCTTCCATATTCCCCCCCCCCAGTCTTTGCCTTGAAGGTTTGACCCTGAACCCTTTTCGTTCCAGTTTCCCCTCTCCAGCCTTTGCCTTGCACGTTTGGCTCCAAACCCTTTTCATTCCAGTTTGGGCCCCCCAGCCTTACTTTTCTGGTTTGGCCCGAACCCTTTTCATTCCAGTTTTGGGCTCCCTGCTTTTCCCTTCTGGGCCTGGACTCAAACCCTTCTCTTTCCATTTTGGGACCCCTAACCTTTGCCTTCCAGATTTTCCCGAGTCTTTGCATTACAGCCCTGGCCCCGAACACTTTTGCCCGCCCAGCCTTTGATTTGCAGGTTTGGCCCCCCAGCCTTTGCCTTGCAGGTTTGGCCCCAAACTCTTTTCGTTCCAGTTTGGGGCCCCCTGCTTTTTCCTCACAGGTTTGGCCGTGAACCCTTTACGTTTCATTTTGGGACTCCTAGCTTTTGTATTGTAGGTTTGGCCCTGAACCCTTCTCGTTCCATTTTGGGTCCTTTGTATTGCAGGCCGGGCCCCAAACCCTTTTCATTCCAGTTTGGAACCCCCAGCCTTTGCTTTGCAGGTTTGACTGCCCACCCCTTAGCCTTTACCTTGCAGGTTCGGCCCCGAACCCTTCTCGTTCCACTTTGGGCCCCCCTGCTTTTTCCTCACAGGTTTGGCGTTGAACCCTTTACGTTTCATTTTTGGGACCCCTACCTTTTGTATTGTAGGTTTGACCCCAAACCCTTCTCATTCCATTTTGGGTCCTTTGTATGGCAGGCCGGGCCCCAAATCCTTTTCATTCCAGTTTGGGACCCCCAGCCTTTGCTTTGCAGGTTTGACCCCCCAGCCTTTACCTTGCAGGTTTGGGCCTGAACCCTTTTCATTCCAGTTTGGGGCCCCCTGCTTTTTCCTCATGGGTTTGGCCCCGAACACTGCGTTCCAGTTTGGGCCCCGCCGCCTTAGCCTTGCAGGTTTTCGCCCAAATGCTTTTCGTTCCACTTTGGGCCCCGCAGCCCTTGCCTTGCATGTTTGACCCCATATCCTTTTTTTCGAGTTTGTGCCCCGCAGCCTTTCTGTTGCAGGTTTGGCCCTGAGCACTTTTCATTCAGGTTTGGGCCCTGCAGGCTTTGCCTTGCAGGTTTGATCCCAAACCCTTTTCGTTCCAGTCCAGGCCCCTCAGACTTAGCCTTGCAGGTTTGGCCCTGAATCCTTTTCGTTCCAGTTTGAGCCCCCTGCTTTTGTCTTGCAGCTGTGTCCCCAAACCCTTTCCATTGCAGTTTGGGCCCCTAACCCTTTACGTTTCAGTTTGGGCCCCACAGCCTTTGCCTTGCATGTTTGGCCCCCAACCCATTTTGTTCTAGTTTGGCACCCCCAGAGTTTGCATCACAGGTTTGGCCCTGAACCGTTTTCATTTCAGTTTGGGCACCGCAGCCTTTGCCTGGCAAGTTTGTCCCAGAACCCTTTTGCTTCCAGTTTGCCCCCGCCTGCCTCCTGAGAGTTTGCCTTGCAGATTTGGCCCCGAACCCATTTCATTATAGTTTGGGTACAGCAGCTTTTGTCTGGCATGTTTGGCCCTAAACCCGTTTGGTTCTGGTTTGGCTCCCCCAGTTTTGCCTTGCAGGTTGGGCTCCAACCCCTATTCATCCCTGTTTGGACCCCCTAGAGTTTGCCTTGCAGGTTGGCCCTGAAGGCTTTTGGGGCCAAAGAGAAGGATTGAGACAATGAGAAGGATTGAGGCCTTCTGGAATGAGAAGGATTCAGGGCCTGGTCAGGAAGGCAAAGGTGAGGGGACCCAAGGTGGAATGTCAGGGGTTCAGGGCCAGGCTGGGAAGGCAAAAGGCCGTCGGGGGCAAACCTGGAATGAGAAGTGTTCGTGGCCAGGCATGGAAGGCAAAGGCATGGGGAACCACCCTGCAATAACAAGGGTTTGGGGCCAGGCCTGGAAGGCATAGGTGGGGAGACCAAACCTGGAACGAGAAGGGTTTGGTACCAAGCCTGGAAGGCAATGACACAGGGCTGGGGGGTGGGGTGGAGGGGGAGCATCTAGAACGGGAAAGGTTCGGGGCCAGGCCTGGAATCGAAGAGGGGGCTTGTGGGGCAACCTGGAACGAGAAGGCTTCAGGGCCAAGCCTGGAAGGAAATGGCTGGGGGAGCCCCACCTGGAATGAGAAAGGTTTGGAGCCAGGCCTGGAAGGAAATGGCAGGGTGTCCAACCTCTAAGGCAAAGGCAGGGGAGTCAAACTTGGAACGAGAAGGGTTCGGGGCCATGCCTAACCTTTTCACCTGGCCTAACCTTTTGCCCTGGCCTAACCTTTTTCCCTGGCTTAACCGTTCCCCTGACCTAACCCTTTCCCCTGACCTGAACTTTTTACTTAGCTTAACCCTTTCCCTTAGCCTAACCTTTTCCCCTGGCCAAACATTTTCCCCTATCCTAACCTCTTCCCCATACTTAACCTTTTCTCCTAACCTAACCATTTCCCCTAACCTAACCATTTCCCCTAGCCTAACGTTTTCCCCTAGGTTAACCTGTTTCCCCTAGCTTAACCTTTTCCTTTAGCCCAAACCTTTCCCCTAACCTACCCTTTTCCCCTAGCCTAACCTCTTTCCCTGACCTAACCTTTTCCAATAGTCTAACCTGACTCCTAGCCTAACCTTTCCCCTAGTCTAACATTTTTTCCTAAACTAACATTTTCCCTTGGCATATCCTTTTCTCTGACCTTACCTTTTCCCCTGGCCTGACCTTTTCCCCAGCCTAACTTTTTCCCTTGGATTAACTTTTTCCCCTAGAATAACCTTTTCCCCTGGCCTTACCTTTTACCACAGCCTAACCTTTCCCCCTAGCCTTAACTTTTCCCTGGCCTAATGTTTTTCCCTGGCCTAAGGTTTTTGCCTAGCCTAATCTCTTCCCCTAGCCTAACCTTTTCCAATAGCCTAACCTGACCCGTAGGCTAACTTTTCCCCTAGTCTAACATTTTTTCCTACACTAACCTTTTCTTTAGGCCTATCCGCTTTCCCCGGCCTAACCTTTTCTCCCGGGCCTAACCTTTACCCCTAGTCTAACCTCTTCCCCTGGCCTAACCTTATCCAATGGCCTAACCTGACCCTTACCCAAACCTTTCCCCTCGTCTAACGTTTTTTCATAGACTTTTTCCCTTGGCCTATCCTTTTCCCTGAACTAACCTTTTCCCCTGGCCTGACCTTTTCCCCTGACCTATTCTTTTCCTGGGCCTAACTGATTCCCCTGGCCTAATTTTTGGCCCTGGTCTAACCTTTTCCCCCTGCCTAACCTTTTCCCCTAGCCTTAACATTTCCACTAACCTAACATTTTTCCCCTGGCCTAACATTTTCTCCTGGCCTAACCTTTTCCCCTGGCCTAACCTTTTCCCCTAGTCTAACCTTTCCTGTCCTAACTTTTTCCCATAGCCTAACCTGACCCTTAGCCTAACCTTTATCCTAGCCTAACCTTTCCCCTAGCCTAACCTTTACCCTTGGTCTATCCTTTCTCCTGACCTAACCTTTTCCCCTGGCCTAAACTTCTCCTTAGCCTATCCTTTTCCCCTAGCCTACGGTTTTCCCCTAGCCTTACCTTTCCCCTATCTACTCTTTCTCCTAGCCTATCCTCTTCACCTAGCCTAACATTTCCCCCCAACCTAAACCTCACTCTGGCCTAAACATTTCCCCTAGTCTAAACCTTTCTCCTAGCCTAACCCTTTCCCCTCACCTAACCTGTTCCCCTAGCCTAACCTTTTCCCCTAGCCTAATCTATTCCCCTAGCTTAACTTATTCCTCTAGGCTAACCTCTTCCCCTGACCTAACCTCTTCCCCTGGCTTCACTTTTTCATATGGCCTAACCTTTATCCTAGCCTAAACTTTTCCATCTAGCCAAACCTGTTTCCTTGGCCTAACCTATTACTCTAGCCTAATCTATTCCCCTAGCCTAACCTATTCCTCAAGGCTTACCGCTTCCTCTAGCCTAACCTCTTCCCTTGGCCTCACCTTTTCACATGGCCTAACCTGACCCTAGCCTAACCTTTATCCTAGCCTAAACTTTTCCCCAGGCTAACATTTTCCCTTGGCCTGACCTTTCCCCAACCTAACCTTTTCCTGTGGCTTAACCTTATCCCTGGCCTTACCTTTTCTCCTGGCCTTACCTTTTCCCCTGGTCTAAACTTCTCCCCTAGCCTAACCTTTTCCCCTAGCCTAACCTTTTCCAATGACCTATCCCCTTCACCGGCCTAACATTTTCTCTTAGCCTAATCTTTCCCCCAACTTAAACTTTACACCTTGCCTAAACTTATCCCGTAGCCTAACCTTTCCCCTCACTTAACCTTTTCTCCTAGGCTAACCTTTTTCCGTAGCCTAATTTTTCCAATGGACTAAACCTTTCTCCTAGCATAACCTTTTTCCATGACCTAAGCTTTTCCCTGGCCCAACTATTTCCCTTGCCCTAACCTTTACCCTAGCCTTAACTTTCCCCCTAGCCTAACATTTTCCCCAAGCCTAACCCTTTCCTTGGCCTCACATTCTCCCTAGCTTAACCTTTTCCTATTGCCTAACCTTTTCCTCTGGTCTAACCTTTTCCCCTGGCCTAAGCTTTTCCCCAGCCTAGCTTTTTCACCTAGCCTAATCTTTTCCCCTAGGCTTACCTTTTCCGTTAGCGTAATGTTTTCCCCTAGCCTTACCTTTTCCATTAGCCTAACCCTTTCTCCTAGCCTCAGGTTTTCCCCGAACCTAACCTTTGCACTGAGCCCAACCTGTCCCATGGCCTAACCCTTCCCCTAGCCTAACTTTTCCCTTGGCCCATCCTTTTCCCTACCCTAACCTTTTCCCCTGGCCTAACCTTTTCCCCTGGTCTAACCTTTTTCCCTGGCCTAACCTTTTCCCCTAGCCTAACAATTTACCATAGCCTAACCTTTCCCCCTAGCCTAAAATTTTCCCCTATCCTAACATTTTCCCTAGCCTACTCTTTCCCTTAGCTTAACCTTTACATTGCCTAATTGCCCCCCACCGCCTTTGCCTTCCAGGCCTGGCCCCAAACCCTTCTCATTCCAGGTTGGGCCCCTGCGCCTTTGAGTTCCTAGCCTGCCCCCCGGTCTTTGCCTTCCAGGCCCGGCCCCTAACCATTCTCATTCCAAGTTGGGCCCCCACGCCTTTGCCTTCCAGGCCTAGCCCTGAACACTTCTCCTTCCAGGTTTGCGTCCCCACCCCCACTTTTGCCTTCCTGGCCTAGCCCTCCGCCTTTGCCTTCCAAATTTGGCCCCAAACCCTATTGGTTCCAGTTTGGGCCCCACACACTTGGCCTTGCAGGTTTGGCCCCAAACACTTTGGGTTCCAGTTTGGCCCCGCAGAGTTTTCCTTGCAGGTTTGGTCCCAACCCATTTCATTTCAATTTGGGCCCCACAGCCTTTACCTTGAACGTTTGGCCCTGAACCCGCTTCATTTCAGTTTGGGTCCTGCAGCATTTACCTTGAACGTCTGGACCCAAACCCATTTGGTACCAGTTTAGGCCCCACAGCCTTTGCCTTGCAGGTTTGGCCTGAACCCTTTGGGTTCCAATTTGGGACCCCTAGAGTTTGCCTTGCAGTTTTGGACCCGAACACCTTTCATTCCGGTTGGGCCCCACAGTCTTTGCCTTGCAGGTTTGGCCCCTAACCCTTTTCATTCAGGTCTGGGCCCCGCAGCCTTTGCTTTGCAGGTTTGGCCCCGAACCTTTTTCTTTCAGTTTGGGCCCCACAGCCTTTGCCTTGCAGGTTTGGCCCTGAACACTTTTGGTTCTCATTTGGGGCCAACAGCCTTTGTCTTGCAGCTTTGGCCCCGAATCCTTTTGGTTCCAATTTGGGCCCCGCAGCCTTTGCCTTGCATGATTGGATCCGCCCTCTTTTGGTTCCAGTTTAGGCCCCGCAGCCTTTGCCTTGCAGCTTTGGCCCCTAATCCTTCTGGTTCCATTTTAAGCCCCGCAGACTTTGCCTTGCAGGTTTGGGCTTAATCCGTTTGGTCTCATTTTAGGCCCTACAACCTTTGCTTTGCAGGTTTGGCCCCGAACCTGTTTCGTTTCAGTTTGGGTCCCGCAGCCTGTGCCTTAAATGTTTGGACCCAAAACGTTTTGGTACCAGTTTAGGCCCCACAGCCTTTGCCTTGCAGGTTTAGCCCGAACTTTTATGGTCCCAGTTTGGGACCTCTAGAGTTTGCCTGGCAGTTTTGGACCTGAACACTTTTTGTTCAGGTTTGGGCCCTGCAGTCTTTGCCTTGCAGGTTTGGCCCTGTACCCTTATGTTTCCAGTTTGGGCCTCCAGTCTTTGCCTTGCAGGTTTGGCCCCAACCCTTTTCGTTCAGGTTTGGGCCCCGCAGATCTGGCATGGCAGGTTTGGCCCCGAACCCCTCTTGTTTCAGTTTGAGTACTGTAGCCTTTACCTTGCAGGTTTGGCCCAGAAAGCTTTTGATATGAGTTTGGACCCCCTAGAGTTTGCCTTGCGGTTTGGCACTGAACCTTTTCATTCATGTTTGGGCCCCACAGCCTTGGCCTTGCATGTTGGGCCCCAAACCCTTCTTGTTCCAGTTTCGCCCCCCAGAGTTTGCTTTGCAGGATTGGCCCTGAACCTGTTACATTTCAGATTGCGTCCTGGAGGCTTTACCTTGCAGGTTTGGCCCGGATCCCTTTTGGTACCAGTTTGGGCACCCTAGTGTTTGCTTTACAGGATTGGGCCAGGCATCCTTCGCCTTGCATGTCTGCCCACTCAGCCTTTGATTGGCAGGTTTGGCCCTGAACGCTTTTCTTTCAGGTTTTGGCCCCACAGCCTTTGCAGAGCAGGATTGGCCTCAACTCTTTTGGTTCTAGTTTGTGCCCCATAGCCTTTGCCTTGCAGGTTTGTCCCCCAATCTTTCCTTGCATATTTGTCCATGAAGGCTTTTCATTCAGGTTTGGGCCCCACAGCCTTCGCCTTGCAGGTATGGCCCCGAACCCTTCTTGTACCAGTTTCGCCCACCAGAGTTTGCTTTGCAGGATTGGTCCTGAACCAGTTACATTTCAGATTGTGTCCTGGAGGCTTTGCCTTGCAGGTTTGGCCCAGATCCCTTTTGGTACCAGTTTGGGCACCCTAGTGATTGCTTTGCAGGTTTGGCTCCGAATCCTTTTGGTTCAAGTTTGGGCCCTGCAGCCTTTGCCTTGCAGGTTTGGTCCCGAACTCTTTTCTTTCCAGTTTGGGCCTCACAGCCTTTGCCTTGCAGGTTTGGTACCAAACCCTTTTGGTTCTACTTTGGTCCCCGCAGCCGTTGCCTTGCAGGTTTGGCCTCAAACCCTTTGGGTTCCAGTTTTGACCCCTAGAGCTTGCCTTGCAGGTTTGGCCCCGATCCCTTTTGGTTCCAGTTTGGGCCCCACAGGCTTTGCCCCCCTTCCCCTCCCCCCCACCCCATCTTTGAATTGTATGTTGGGCCCCAAACCTTTTTTGTTTCAATTTGGGTTGCCCATACTTTGCCTTACTAATTTGGCCCCGAATCCTCTTGTTCCAGTTTGGGCCCTGCAGGTTTGGCCCCGACCCCTTTTTGTTCCGGTTTAGGTCCTGCAGACTTTACATTGCAGGTTAGGCCCAGAATGCTCTTTGTTCTAGTTTGGGTCCCACAGCCTTTGCCTTGCAGGTATGGCCCCGAACCCTTTTTGTTCCAGTTTCACCCCCCAGAGTTTGCTTTGCAGGATTGGCCCTGAACCCATTTGCATCCCAGAGGCTTTGCCTGGCAGGTTTGGCCCCGATCACTTTTGAGAGCAGTTTGACCCACCCCAGGGTCTGTCTCGCAGGTTTGGCCCCAAACTGCTTTGTTTCCAGTTTGGGCACCCTAGAGTTTGCCTTGCAGGTTTGGCCTCAAATCCTTTTCATTCAAGTTTGGGCCCTGCAGCCTTTGCATTGCAGAATTGGCCCCGAATTATTTTGGTTCCAGTTTGGGCCCCAGAGCCTTTGCAATGCAGATTTGCCCTCTCAGCCTTTGCCTTGCAGCTTTGCCCCCGAACCCTTTAGGTTTCACTTTGGGCCCCACAGCCTTTCCCTTGCGGGTTTGGCCCCAAACCCTTTTGGTTCCAGTTTGGGCCCCCTAGAGCTTGCCTTGCAGGTTTGCCCAGAATCCTTCTGGTTCCAGTGTAGGCCCTACAGCCTTTGCCTTGCAGGTTTGGCAAAGCCTTGCAGGTTTGAATTTCATGTTTGGTCATGAACCTTTTTGATTCCAGTGTGGGTCCCCCAGAGTTTGTCTTGCTAATTTGACCCTGAACCCCTCTCATCCAGGTTTGGGCCCCAGAGCCTTATCCTCGCAATTTTGGCCCCAAATCCTTTTAGTTACAATTTGGGCCCCACAGCCTTTGCCTTGCAGGTTTGGCCACGAAGGCTTTCTTTCCAGTTTGGGTCCCGCAGACTCTGCCTTTTGCAGTTTGGGCCCAGAACCCTTTTGGTTCAACTTTTGGCCCTGCAGCCTTTGTCTTGCAGGTTTGCCCTCCCCTCCTTTGTCTTGCAGCTTTGGCCCTGAACCCTATTGGTTCCAGTTTGGGTTCCTCAGCCTTTGCCTTGCAGGTTTGGCACCAGACTCTTTTGGTACCAGTTTGGACCCCCTAGAGTTTGCCTTGCAGGTTTGTCCCCGAACTGTTTTCGATCAGGAATATGCTCCACAGCCTTTACGTTGCAGGTTTGGCACTGAACCCTTTTCATTTCCGTTTGGGATCTGCAGCCTTTGCCTTGCAGTTTGGGCCCCGAACCCTTCTCGATCCAGTTTGGGCCAGGCAACCTTTGCCTAGGAGGTTTGGCCCCGAACACTTTTTGTTCCAATTTGAGTCCCACAGCCTTTGCCCTGCAGGTTGGGCTGAGAAGGCTTTTGGTTCCAGTTTGGGTCCCACAGCCTTTACCTAGCAGGTTTCACCCCGAACACCTTTGGTTCCAGTTTGAGCCCCCGATGGTTTACCATGCAGGTTTGGCCCCAGACCTTTTTCGCTCAGGTATGGGGCCTGCAGACTTTGCCTTGCAGGTTTGGCCCCAAAACCTTTTGTCCCAGTTTGGGTCCTGCAGACATCGCCTTGCAGCTTTTCCCCTGCATACTTTGCCTTGCAGCTTGGGCCCCTAACTCTTTTGGTTCCAGTTTAAGCCCTATAGCCTTTTCCTTGCAGGTTTGGCCCCAAATCCTTATTGTTCAGGTATGGGCCTCTCAGCCTTTGCGTTGCAGGTTAGGCCCTGAATGCTTTTCATTCCAGTTTGGGCCCCCAGCCTTTGCCTTGCAGGTTTGGCCCCGAACCTTTTTCATTCCAGTTTGGGTCCTGCAGGCCTTGCCTTGCAGGTTGGGCCCAGAATGCATCTCATTCCTGTTTAGGCCCCGCAAACTTTGTCTTGCAGGTTCGGCACAGAATGCTTTTGGTTCCAGTGTGGTCCCCACAGTCTGTGCCTTGCAGGTTTGGCCTCGAACCCTTTTGGTTTCAGTTTAGGCCCCACAGCCTTTGCCTTGCAGGTTTGTCCACAAACCCTTATGCTTCCAGTCTGGGCACCCTAGAATTTTCCTTGCAAGTTTGGGTCCAAACCCATTTCATTCAGGTTTGGGCCCCACAGCCTTTGCCTTGCAGGTTTGGCCTGAAACTCTTTTGGTTCCAGTTTGGGCCCTGAAGCCTTTTTCTTGCATGTTTGCCCCATGCAGTCTTTGCCTTGCATGTTTGGCGGTGAAGACACCCTCTTTTTCTCCTTCCCTCTCCCCTTACCCAGGCTCAGGGTATCTAGAGGAATGTGGCTCCCATTGCCTGGAGGGTCTCAGATTTCTTCTTTCCCCTATCGACTTTGGTGGGCAGGGCTAGGGCAGAAGACAGAACCCTCTAGGCCCAAGAGACAGGGAGGGGGCAGCATGGGCTGGAGGTTGTCCCAGGTTCTACTACCCAGTTAGTCTAGTGAATCAATCCGTCATATTACAGTAACTTAAGTGACTTGCTATGTGAGTTAGTGTGCCTCAATCTTTCTGTGTCTCTGCTTCCCCTCCCCCTTTTCCAATAATAATAAGCACAATAATTGTGGTATTAAGTGCTTAAGTGCCAGGATGCCCATCATTTACTTATTTATATTCATGTCTGTCTCCCCCTCTAGGCTGTAAACTCCCTGTGGGCAGGGAATTGTCTACTAACTAGGTTTTGCATAGCAGTAGTAATAATAATACTTGTGCCATTTGTTAAGCAGTTAGCATGTCAGGCACTGCAGCAAGAGTTGGTTAAAGATACAGCAATTGGGATGGGACACAGTCCCTGTCCCATACAGGGCCCCAGTCTACATCCCCATTTCACAGATGAGACGACTGAATCCTAAAGAAGTTGTCATCTGCCTGAGATCACACAATAGACAAGTGGCAGAGTTGGGATTAATTGTGGTATTTAAAGGCCCATGATGTGCCAGGCACTATACCAAGTGGTGAGGGGGGCTGGGTGGAATGCAAGCAATTCAGGTTGGACACAGTCCCTGTCCCAGATTGGGCTCTCTGTCTTAACTGCCATTTTACAAATGAGAAAAGACACAGTGAAGTGACTTTCCTAAGGCCACACAGCAGCCAAGGGTTAGAGCTGGGATTTGGCCCCAACACTTTTGCATTCCAGGCCTGGAACCGAACACTTCTTGTTCCAGGTTGGGCCACATGGCATTTGCCTTCCAGGTTGGACCCCACCAGCTTTGCCTTCCAGGCCAAGCCCTGAGCCCTTCTCGTTCCAGATTTGCCCCCTGCCGCCCCCGCCTTTCCTTTACCCCATTTCCAGCCTTATCCCCTAGCCTACCCTTTTCCCCCAGCTTAACCTCTTCCCCTGGCCTAACCTTTTCCCTATCTCAACCTTTTCCCCAGCCTAATCTTTTCCCTTGACCTATCCATTTCCCTGACCTAATTTCTTCCTCTGGCCTAACTTTTCCTTTAGACTAAACTTTTTCCCTAGCCTAATCTTTTCCCTGGTCTTACCTTTCCCAAAGCTTAACCTGACCCCTATCCTTTCCCCTAGGCTAACATTTTTGCCTAAAATAAACTTTTCACTTGGCCTATCCTTTTCCCTGAGCTAACCTTTTCCTCTGGCCAAACTGTTTCCCCTGGCCTAAACTTTTCCCCCTGCCTAACCTTTTCCCCTAGCCTTAACTTTTCCACTAGCCTAACCTTTTCCCCTGGCCTAACCTATTCCCCTAGCCTAACCTTTTCCCTTAGCCTAAGGTTTTCCCCTAGCCTAACCTCTTCCTAGCCTAACCTTCTCCCATAGCCTAACCTGACCTCTAGCCTAACCTTTATCCTAGCCTAACCTTTTACCCTAGCCTAAGCTTTCCCCCTGGCCTATCCTTTCCCCTGACCTAACCTTCTCCCTGGCCTAACCTTCTCCCTGTCCTAACCTTTTCCCCTAGCCTTATGGTTTCCCCTCGTCTAAGCTTTTCACCTAGCCTAATGTTTGCCCCTAATCTAACCTTTGCCTTAGCCTACCCTTTCCCGTAGACTAACCTCTTCACCTAGCCTAACTTTTTCCACTAACCCTTTTCCTTTTTCCCTTTTTCCACTTCACTCTGGCCTAAACTTTCCTTCTAGCCTTAACTTTTCCCCTAACCTAACCTTTCCCCAACCTATTCTTTCCCCTAGTCTAACCTTTTCTCCTAGGCTTTTTCCCTCTCCTAACCTTTTCCCCTACGCTGACATTCTCCCCTAGCCTAAACTTTTCCTCTAACCTCACGTTTCCCCTAGCCTAATCTTTCCCCTAGCCTAATCTTTTTCCCTTACTTAACCTTTTTCCCTATCCTAACCTTTCCACTCGCCTAACCTTTCCCCTCGCCTAACCTTTTGCCCTAGCCTAACATTTTCCCTGATGTAACATTTTCCCCATCCCTAAACATTTCCCCAGCCCTAAACCTTTCCCCAGCCCTAAACTTTTCCCCTGCTCTAAACTTTTCTGCTGGCCCCAGCTTTTCCCCTAGCCTAAAGCTTTTCCCTAATCTAACCTCTCCCTGGCCTAACCTTTTCACCTAGCCTAACCTTTTCAGCTAGCCTAACCATTTCCCCCAGCCTAACCATTTACCATAGCCTAACCTTTTCCCTGATCTAACCTTTCCCCTAGCCTAAACATTTCCCCTAGCCTAAAGTTTTCCCCTAGCCTAACCTCTCCCTGGCCTAACCTTTTCCCTTAGCTTAACCTTTTCCACTAGCCTAACCATTTACCATAGCCTAAACTTTCCCTTGACTTAACCTTTTCCCCTGGTCTTAACATTTGCGCTAGCCTAACCTTTCCCTTGCAAAATCTTTCCCCTGGCCTAAGCTTTTCCCCTTGCTTATCCATTTCCCATAGTCTAACCTTTCCCTCTGGCCTAAACCTTTCCCCTAGCATAACTTATTCCCTGACTTAAACTTTTGCCATGGCCTAACCTTTCCCCCGGCCTTTCCCTTTCTATAGCTTAACATATCCGTTAAACTAAACTTTACATCTTGCCTAACCTATGCCATCCTGGCCTGGCCCCAAGGCCTCTGTGTTGCAGGTTGGGCCCACCTGCCTTTGCCTTGCAGGTTGGACCCCTTCTTGCCTTTGCCTTCCAGGCCCAGGCTCTGAGCTCTTCTCATTTCAGGTTTTATCCCCCAGCTATTGACTTCCCGGCTTGGCCCAGTAGCCTTCGTGTTTCAGGTTTGCCGCACCAGACCTTGGCTTTCTGGCCTCACCCCTAAGCCTTCGTGTTCCAACTTAGGCCCTCAACCTTGGTCTTACCCACTTAGCCCCGAAGGCTTCCTGTTCCTGGTTGCCCCCCCATTCTAGGCTTGACCCCGAACCTTTCTCATTCCAGATTGGGCCCACCCTGCCATTGCCTTCCAGGCCTGGTCCTGAACCCTTCTCGTTCCCAGTTGGAGCACTCTCCTTTGCCTTCTAGTCCTGGCCCTGAAGTCTTCTTGTTTCAGGTTGGGCCCCTCTGCCTTTGACTTCCAGGCCTGGCCCCAAACACTTCTCATTCCAGGTTTGGGCCCCGCCTTTGCCTTCAAGGTTGGAAAACCCTGCCATTTCCTTCCAGACCTGGCCCCGAACCCTTCTTGTTCCAGGTTGGGCACCCCCTGCCTTTGCTTTCCTGACCTGGCCCTGAAGCCTTCTGATTCCAGGTTTGGCCCCCCTTTGCCTTTGAGGTTGGACACCCCTGCCATTTCCTTCCAGGCCTGGCCCTGAAATCTTCTCGTTCCAGGTTGGACCCTCCCGCCTTTGCCTTTCTGACCTGGCCCCGAAGACTTCTCATTCTAAGTTGCTCCCACCCCTTTGATTACAGGCCCGTCCCCGAACCTTTCTCATTCCAGCTGGGGCCGCCCCCACCATTGTCTTCCATGCCTGGCCACGAATCCTTCTCGTTCCAGGTTTGGTCCCTCCACCTATGCCTTCCAGGCCTGGCCCTAAACACTTCTCATGCTATGTTGGTTCCCCCCGCCTTTCCCATCCATGTGTGGCTATGAACCCTTCTCATTCCTGGTTTGGTCCCCCCACCTTTGCCATCGAGACCTGTCCCTTATCATTTCAGGTTGGGCACCCCCGCATTTGTTTTCCAGATTGGACTCACCCTCCTTTGTGTTGCAGGACTGGCCCCAAACCCTTCTTATTTCAGGTTTGGCCCCCCGCCTTTGCCTTCGAGGTTGGACACCCCCACCATTTCTTTCCAGGCCTGGCCCTGAACCCCTTTTGTTCAAGGTTGTGCCACTCCGCCTTTGCCTTCCAGGTTGGCCCCCTCTTCCTTTGACTTCCAGGCCTGACCCTTGAACCCTTCTCGTTCCAGGTTTGGCACTCCCAGCCTTTGTCTTCCCAGCCTGGCTCTGAAGCATTCAAGATCCAGGTTGGGCCCCTGCGCCTTTGAGTTCCCAGCCTAGCACCCCCACCTTTGCCTTCCAGGCCTGGCCCCGAACCCTTCTCGTTCCAGGTTTGACCCAGCCCCCGCTTTTGCCTTCCTGGCCTGGCCAGCCACCTTTGCCTTCCAGACCTCGTCCCAAACCCTTCTTGTTCGAGGTTGGACCCCCCCCCGCCTTTGCCTTCCCGGCCTGGGCCCGAACCCTTGTCGTTCCAGGTTAGCCCCCCAACCTTAACCTTGCAGGTTGGGCCACCCAGCCTTTGCTTTCCAGATTGGACCCCCTGCCCTCCATGGCCTTCCAGGCCTGGGCCCAAACACTTCTCTTTCCAGGTTTGGCACCCCCCGGCCTTTGCTTTCCAAGTTTGACAGCCAAACCCTTCTCGTTCCAGGTTGCATCCCCACCGCCCTCCACGGCCTTCCAGACTGGGCCACGAAGCCTTCGTGTTCCAGGATTGGCTTCCCTGCCTTTGCCTTCCGGCCCTGAGCTCAAAACCTTCTCTTTCCAGGTTTGCCACCCGCCCCCCGCCTTTGCCTACCAGGCCTGGCCCTGAAGACTTCTCGATCCAGGTTGGTCTCACTCTCTTTTGCCTTCCATGTTGGACTCCCCCATTATTTCCTTCCAGGCTTGGCCCCGAAGCCTTCTCGTACCAGGTTGGGCCCCCGTGCCTTTGCCCTCCAGGTTTAGGTCCCCCCACCTTTGCCTTCCAGTCCTAGTCCCGAATCCTTCTCATTCCAGGTTTGGTGCCCCCACCTTTGCCTTTCAGGCCTGGCCCCGAACCATTTTGTTCCAGTTTAAGTCCCCCAGTATTTGCCTTCTAGTTTTACCCTTCAGCCTTTCCCTTGCACGTTTGGCTCCACACCCTTTTCGTTTCAGTTTAGCACTCCCACCTTCGCCTTGCAAGTTTGGCCCCAAACCCTTTTCGTTCCAGTTGGTTGCCTCCCGATTTGCCTTCCAGAACTGACCCCGAACCCTTCTCATTACATTTTAGGACTCCCAGCCTTTGTCTTCCAGATTGCCCCCCATCCCAGCCTTTGCCTGGCAGGTTTGGCCCCAAACCCTTTTCTTTCCTGGTTCTCTGCCACCCCTCCACCCTGCCCACACCAGTCTTTGTTTTGGAGGTTTGCCCCCAAACCCCTTCGGTGCCACTCTGCCACTTGTCAGTTGTGTGACTCTGGGCAAGTCACTTAACTTCTCTGGGCCTCAGTTACCTCATCTGTAAAATGGGGATTAAGACTGTGAGCCCCACGTGGGAGAACCTGATTCCCCTGTGTCTACCCCAGCGCTTAGAACAGTGCTCTGCACATAGTAAGCGCTTAACAAATACCAACGTT
Organism: Ornithorhynchus anatinus; assembly: GCF_004115215.2. NCBI lineage: Eukaryota > Metazoa > Chordata > Mammalia > Monotremata > Ornithorhynchidae > Ornithorhynchus > Ornithorhynchus anatinus. Next base: position 2,588,615 of record NW_024396936.1, on the reverse strand, counting down.
ATTATTATTATTATTGACTTGAAGGTATGGCTCCGAACCGTTTTTTTACCAGTTTGGGACCCCCTGCTTTTGCCTTCCATGCCTGGACTCAAACCCTTCTTGTTCCATTTTAGGACCCTGAGCCTTTGTCTTGCAGATTTTCCCGTGAACCTTTGCCTTGTAGACCTGGCTCCGAACCCTTTTCGTTCCACTTTTGCCCCTCCAGCCTTTGACTTGCAGGTTTGGCTCCGAGCCCTTTTGGTTCCATTTTGGGACCCCTAGCCTTTGCCTTGCAGGTTTGGCCCCGAACCGGGCTTGTTCCATTTTGGGTCCACTAGCCTTCTCCTTGCAAGCCTGTTCCCAAACACTTTTTGTTACAGTTTGGGTCCCCCAGTTTTTGCCTTCCAATTTTGCTTCCACAGCCTGTGTCTTGCAGGTTTGGCCCCCAACCCTTTTCGTTTCAGTTTGGACTCCGCTGTTTTTGCCTTGCAGGTTTGGCCCCGAATGCTTTTCGTTCCAGTTTGGGCCCTGCAGCCTTTGCCTTGCAGGTTGGCCCTCCCATCCTTTGCCTTGCAAGTTTGACCCTGAACCCTTTTCGTTCCAGTTAGGACCCCACAGCTTTTCCATTGCAGGTTTGGCCCCGAATACTTGTCGTTCCAATTTTAGGCTCTACAGCTTTTGCCTTGCAGGTTTGCCCCCCCGCCCCACGACTTTTCTCTTGCAGGTTTGGCCACGAAAATTTTTCATTCCAGTTTCGGTGCCGCAGCGTTTGCCTTGCAGGTTTGTCCCCCCCAGATTTGGAGATTGGAGATTTGGAGCCTTGGAGATTTGGCCCGAACCTTTTTCGTACAGGTTAAGGGCCCTGTAGCTTTTGCTTTGCAGGCTTTTCTCTCAACCCTTTTTGTTCTTGTTTGGTCCCCTCAGAAACTGCCTTGCTGGTTTCTCCATGAACTTTTTTGTTTAAGCTTGGTTCCCTCAACCTTTGCCTTGCAGCTTTGGCCCCAAACCCTTTTCGTTTCAGTTTGGGTCCCACATCCATTGCCTTGCAGGTTTGGCCCCGAAACCCTTTGGTTCCAGTCTGGGCATGGCAGCCTTTGCCTCGCAAGATTGGCCCCGAACCCATTTAATTCCAGTTTGGACCCCGCAGCCTTTGCCTTTACAGACTTGTCCCTGAACCCTTTTAATCCAGTTTGGGCCCCACAGCCTTTGACTTGCAGGTTGGTCCCCCCAGCCTTTGCCTTGTCTTGATTGGATCCAAACCCTTTTTGTTCAGATTGGGGCCGCTCAGCCTTTGCCTTGCAGTTTTGGTCTCGAATCCTTTTTATTCAAGTTTGGGCCTCTCAGCCAAACTCTTTTAGTTCCCATTTGGGCCCCTCAGCCTTTGCCTTACAGGTTGGGCCCAAACCCTTTTGGTTCCAGTTGGACCCCGTAGACTTGGCCTTCCAGGTTTGGCCCCGATCCCTTTTGGTTCTAGTTTGGGCCCAGCAGCCTTTGCCTTGCACATTTGGCCCCAAATCAGTTTGGTTCCAGTTTGGGCCCCACAGCCTTTGCCTTTACAGGCTTGTCCCTGAACCCTTTTATTCCAGTTTGGGTCCCTTAGAGTTTGCCTTGCTGGTTTGGCCCTGAACCCTTTTCGTTCAGGTTTTGGCCCCGCAGCCTTTGTCCTGCAGGTTTGACTCGCAACACTTTCTGTTCCAGTTTGGCCACCACAGAGTTTGTGTTGCAGGTTTGGCCCCAACCCGTTTCGTTTCAGTTTGGGTCCCCCAGCTGTTGCCTTGCAAGTTTGGCCCCAACCCTTTTTATACCAGTTTGGACACCCTAGACTTTGCCTTGCAGGTCTGACCCGAGTCCTTATCATTCATTCAGGTTTGGGCACTGCAGTCTTTGCCTTGTAGGTAAGGCCCGAAAACTTTGGGTTCCAGTTTGGGCCCCGCAGCCTTTGATTTGCAGGCTTGCCCCTGAACCCTTTTCATTTCAGTTTGGGTCCCGCAGCCTTTGCCTTCCAGGTTTGGCCCAGACCCTTTTTGGGAAGCAGCGTGGCTCAGTGGAAAGAGCCCGGGCTTGGGAGCCCGAGGTCATGGGTTTGAATCCCGGCTCCGCCACTTGTCAGCTGTGTGACTGTGATCAAGTCACTTAACTTCTCTGCACCTCAATTCCCTCATCTGTAAAATGGGGATGAAGAGTGGGAGCCTCACGTGGGGCAACATGATGACCCTGTATCTACCCCAGCGCTTAGTACAGTGCTCTGCACATAGTAAGCGCTTAACAAATACCAACATTATTATTTTTGGTTCCAGATTGGGCCCTGCAGCCTTTACCTCGCAGGTTTGGCCCTGAGCCCTTTTGGTTCCAGTTTTGGCCCCGCAGTCTTTGCTTTGGAGGTTTGTCCCCTGAGCCTTTGCCTTGCAGGTTTGATCCAACCCCTTTTCATTCAGGTTTGGGCCCCGCAGGCTTTTCCTTGAAGGTTTGGCCCCAAGGTTTTAGGTTCCACTTTGGGTCCCCTAGAGTTTGCCTTGAAGGATTGGCCATAAAACAATTTCATTTCAGTTTGCATCCCACAGCCTTTATCTTGCAAGTTTGGCCCCGAATCCTTTTTCTTCAAGTTTGGGCCCCACAGCCTTTGCCTTGCAGGTTTGGCCCCAAATGCTCTTCATTCCAGTTTGGGTCCCACAGACTTTGACTTGCAGGTTGGGCCCTGAACGCCTTCGTTTCCACATTGGGCCCTGCAGCCTTTGCCTTGCAAGTTTGGCCCCGAACACTTTTGGTTCCAGTGTGGGGCCCCTTTAGTTTGCCTTATCAGTTTGGCCCCGAACCCTTTTGGTTCAGGTTTGGGCCCCGCAGCCTTTGCCTTGCAGGTTTGGCCCCCAACTCTTTTCGTTCCAGGTTGGCCCCCCGCACAGTTTGCCTTGCAGGTTTCGCCATCGTTAATTTTACTCTGGCTTATCCTTTTCCCCTAGCCTAACCTTTCCCCTAGCCTAATGTGTTTGCCAGGCCTAAACCTTTACCTTGCCTTGTCCTTTTCCCTGACCTAACCCTTTAACCCAGCCTAACCTTTTCCCCTAGCCTAATGTTTTTGCCAGGCCTAACCTTTTCCCCTAGACTAACCTATCACCCGCTAAATGTTTTTATTTAGCCTAACCTTTTCCCTTGGTCTACCATTTTCCCCTAGCCTTACCTTCGCACTAGCCTAACGTTTTTACCTAGCCTAACCTTTTCCCTTGACCTATCCCTTTCCCTGGCCTAACCTTTTCCCTTGGCCTAAACCTTTCCCCTAGACTAACCTTTTCCCATGGCCTAAACCTTTCCCCTGGCCTAACCTTTTCCCCTAGCCTAACCTTTCCCCTAGCCTAACTTTTTTTCGTAGATGAACATTTTCCCTTGGCCTATCCTTTTCCCTGAAATAACTTTTTCTCCTGGCCTAAGCTTTTTCCTGGCCTAACCTTTCTCCAGGTTTAACCTTTTCCCCTGGCCTAAATATTTCCCCTAGCCTGACCTTTTCCCCTAGCCTTACCTTCGCGCTAGCTTAACTTTTTACCTAGCCTAACCTTTTCCCTTGGCCTATCCCTTTCCCTGGCCTAAACCTTTCCCTTGGCCTAACCTTTTCCCCTGGACTAACCTTTTCCCATGGCCTAACCTTTTCCCCTGGCCTAACCTTTTCCCCTAGCCTATCCTTTTCCCCTAGCCTACCCTTTCCCTTAGCCTAACCTCTTCTCCAGGACTAACCTTTACCCATACCTTAACCTGACCCCTAGCCTAACCTTTCCCCTAGCCTAACATTTTTTCGTAGATGAACATTTTCCCTTGGCCTATCCTTTTCCCTGAAATAACCATTTCCCCTAGCCTAACCTTTTCCCCGGGCATAAAAATTTCCCCTGGCCTAACCTTTTCTCCTGGCCTAAGCTTTTTCCTGGCCTAACCTTTCTCCAGGCTTAACCTTTTTCCCGGCCTAAATATTTCCCCTAGCCTGACTTTTTCCCCTAGCCTCACCTTTTTCCCTAGCCAAACCTTTTCCCCTAGTCTTAACTTTCCCCCTAGCCTAACCATTTCCCCATGCCTAATCTTTTCCCGTAGCCTAACTTTTCTCTTACCTAATCTTCCCCTGGCCTAACCTTTTCCCCTAGCCTAAACATTTGCCCTAGCCTAACCTTTTCCCTGACCAAACCGTATCCCAAGGCCTCACCTTTTCCCCGGCCTAAACATTTCCCTGAGCCTGAACCTTTCCCTTGGCCTATCCCTTTCCCTGGCCTAAACTTTTCCCAAGGCCGAACCTTTCCCTGACCCTAACATTTCCTCAGGGCCTAACCTTTTACCCTAAGCTAATCTATACTGCTAGCCTAACATTTTCCCCTATCCTAAACCCTTCACCTAGCCTATGCCTTTATCTTTGCCTAATCTTTACCCCAGCCTAACCTTTTCCCCTGGCCTAACCTTTTCCCCTGGCCTAACCTTTCCCCTTAGCTTAACCATTTTCCTTAGCCTAATATCCTCACCTAGCCTAGCCTTTTCCCCTGGCCTAAACTTTTCCCTGACCTACCCTTTTCCCCTGAACTAAACTTTTCCCCTAGCCTAACCTTATCCCCTAGCCTTACCTCTTCCCATAATCTAAACTTTTCACCTGACCTAACCCTTTCCCCTAGCTTATCCATTTTCCATAACCTAACCTCTTCCCTGGCCTAACCTTTTCCCCTAGCCTAAACATTTCCCCGAGACTAACCTTTTTCTATACCCTCATCTTTATCCCTAGCCTAACCTTTTCCCCTAACCTAAACTTTTCACCTTGCATAACCTTTTCCCCTAGCCTTACCTTTTCCCTTAGCCTAAACCTTTTCCTCTGGCCTAATTTTTACCCCTATCTTAACATTTCCCTAGCCAAATCTTTCCCCTTGCCTAACCTTTTCCCCTAGTCTAACCTTTTCCAATAGCCTATCCTTTTCCCCTGGCCTAACATTTTCCCTTAGCCTAACCTTTTTCCCAAATCTTTTCTCCTAACTTAAATTTTATACCTTGACAAAACTTATCCCACAGCCTAAACTTTCACATGACCTAAGCTTTTCCCCGGATTAAACGTTTCTCTGGCCTAACCTTTTTTCCAGCCTAACCTATTCTCTGGCCAAACATTTTCCCCTAGCCTAGTCTTTTCCCTGAGCCTAATCTTTTCCCATAGCCTAACCTTTTACCCTAGTTTATCCCTATTCCCTAGCCTAAACATTTCCCCAAAACTAAACTTTACACCTAGCCTAACCTGCTTTTCCTCTATCCTAACCTAACACCTATCCTAACCTTTTCCTGAAGGCTTACTTTTCCCCTGGCTTAACCTTTCACCCGGCCTAACTTTTCCCCTAGCATAACCTATTCCCTGACTTAAATTTTTGCTATGGCCTAAACTTTTCCCCGGCCTGTTTCCCTAACCTAACATATCCCTTATCCTAAACTTTACATCTTGCCTAACCTATACCTTCCTGGCCTGGCCCCTAGATGTTTGCTTTCCAGGTTTGGCCCACCAGCCTTTGCCTTGCAGGTTGGACCCCTCACTGCTTTTGCCTTCCAGGTCCAGGCCCTGAGCCCTTCTCATATCAGGTTTGGCCCTCCCCACATTCGACTTCTTGGCCTTGCCCCGAAGCCTTTGCGTTCCAGGCTTGGCCCCCCAGCCTTTGACTTCCAGGTTGGAAACCCTGCTCCTTTTCCTTCCAGGCCTTGCCCCGAACCCTTATCATTGCAGTTTGGGGCCCCCTCCTTTGCCTTCCCGACCTGGCCCCGAACACTTGTCATTCCAGGTTGACCCCCCCCAGACTTTGCCTTCCTGGCCTGGCCCAGAACCCTTCTCGTTTCAGGTTTGGTTCCCCCGCCTATGCCTTCTAGGCCTGGTCCCAAATCCTTTTCTTACCAGGTTGGGCCTTGCTGCCTTTGTCTTCCAGGTTTGGCCCCCACGGCCTTTGCCTTCCAGTTTGGACCCCCCGCCCCTCGCCACACACACACACACCTTTGCCTATCAGGCCTAGCCCCGAACTCTTTTCATTCCAGATTTGGTCCCCCTGCTTTTGCCTTCCCGGTCTGGCCCCGCACCTTTGCCTTCCAAGTCTGGCCCCAAACCCTTCTCATTTGAGGGTGGGCCTCCCCCGACTTTGCCTTGCAGGTTGGGCCTCTCTGTCTTTCATTCATTCATTCATTCAATAGTATTTATTGAGCGCTTACTATGTGCAGAGCACTGTACTAAGCGCTTGGGATGAACAGGTCGGCAACAGATAGAGACAGTCCCTGCCGTTTGACGGGCTTACAGTCTAATCGGGGGAGACGGACAGACAAGAACTGGCTTTCCAGGTTGCCCCCCCCCACCCGCCTTGGCCTTCCAGGCCTGGCCCTGAACCCTTCTCATTGCAGGTTGGGCTCCTGCCTTTGCCTTACCGCTCTGACCCAGAACCCTTCTTGTTCCAGTTGGGCCCCCAGGCCTTTGTCTTTCAGGCCTGGTCCTGAAACATTCTTGTTCCAGGTTGGGTCCCTCTGCCTTTGCCTTCCAGGCCTGGCCCTGAAGTCTTCGTGTTCCAGGTTTGGCTTGGCTACCCAGCTTTTGCCTTCCCAGCCTGGCCCCGAAGGCTTCGTGTTGCAGGCATGTCCCCCTCCAACTTCTTTGTTTTCCCAGCCTGGCCCTGAAGCCTTCTCCTTCCAGGTTTGGCCTCCCCAGCTTTTGCCTTCCAGGCCTGGCCCCGAACCCTTCTCATTCCAGGTGTGGCACCTCCACCTTTGCCTTCCAGGCCTGGCCCTGAAGTCTTTGTGTTCCAGGTTTGCCCCCCAAAGCATTTCCATTCCCGGCCAGGCCCCAAAGCCTTTGCATTCCAGCTTTGGCCCCTCAGCCTTTGCCTTTCAGGTTGGATGCCCCCCTCCTTTTCCTTCCAGGCCTGGCCCCGAATGCTTCTCATTTCAGGTTTGGCTCCCCAGCTTTTGCCTTCACGGCCTGGCCCTGATCCCTTCTCATTACAGGTTTGGTCCCCCCATCTATGCCTTCCAGGCCTGGTCCCTAACCCCTCTCATTCCAGGTTTGCCCCCCCACCCCGCCTTTGTCTCCCAGGTTTGACCCTGAACTCTTCTCGTTCTAGGTTGGGGCCCTCTGCCTTTGACTTCCCAGCCTGGCCAGCCACCTTTGTCTTCCAGGCCTGGACAAGAACCTTTATCGTTCCAGGTGTGGTTCCCCACCTTTACCTTCAAGGTTGGAGCCTCCCCCTGCCCCCCGCCTTTGCTGTACAGTTCTGGCCCTGAAGCCTTCTCGTTCCACGTTTGGCCACACCACCTTTGCCTTCCCATCTTTGCTACTCCCTCAGCCTTTGCCTTCCAGGCCTGGCCCCAAACTTTTCTCATTCCAGGTTGGGCCCCCCAGCCTTTGGTTTCTAGGCCTGGCCAGGAACCCTTCTCGTTCCAGGTTTGGTCCCCCCCTGCATTTTCCTTCCAGGCCTGTTCCTGAACCATTCTCTTTCCAGGTTGGGCACCCCTGCCTTTACCTTCCAGGCCTGGCCCCGAAGCCTTCTCATTCCAGGTTTGGCCCCCCAACCTTTGCTTTCCCCGCCTGCCCCAAAGCTTTCACGTTCCAGATTTGTCCCCCACTCCCTGCCTTCGGGGCCAAACCTGCAAGGCATTGGGTGGGGGGCCAAACCTGCAAGGCAAAGGCTGTGGGGCTCAAACTGGAACCAAAAGGCTTCAGGCCAAACCTTCAAGACAAAACTGGGGGAGCCAAATCGGAACCAAATGGGTTTAAGGCCATACATTCCAGGCAAAGGCTGCCAGACCCAAACTGCAACGAAAAGGGTTCGGGGCCAAACCTGCAAGGCAAACTCTCGGGGGGCCAAACTGGAAGCCAAAGAGTTCTGGGACAAGCCTGCAGGCCAAAGGCTGCAGTACCCAAACTGAAACGAAAAGGGTTCAGGGCCAAACATGCAATGGAAACTCTTGGGGGGCGGGCGGGGGCTCAAACCGGAATAAAATGGGTTGGGGGCCAAACATGCAAGGCAAAGGTGGCTGGGCCCAAACTGAAACGAAACGGGCTAGGGGCCATACCTGCAACACTATGCTTGCGGGGCCCAAACTGCAATGGAAAGGGTTTGGGACCACAGCTGCAAGATGAATGTAGGTGGGGGGTTGTGGGGGCAAACTGGAAAGTAGTGGATTCGGGGCCAAACCTACAAGACTAGGGGGGCAAACCTTGAACAAAAAGGATTCAAGGTCAAACCTCCAAGTAAAAAGCTGGGGGCAAAAGTGGAACGAAAAGGATTCGGAACCAGGCCTGTAATGCAAAGGCTTGGGGAAAATCTGGAAAGCAAAGGTTAGGGGTTCCAAAATGGAAAGAGAAGGCTTCAAGTCCAGGCCCAGAAAGTAAAAGCAGGGGGGCCAAACTGGAACGAAAAAGATTCAGGCCCAAACCTGCAAGGCAAAGTCTGAGGGGCCCGGACTGGAACGAAAAGTGTTAGGGATCAAACCTGCAAGGCAAAAGCTGCAGGGCCCAAACCAGAACGAAAAGTGTTTGGGGCCAAACCTGCAGTGCAAAGCCTGCAGGGCACTAACTCGAAAGAAAAGGATATGGGGTCAAACATGCAAGGCAAAGGCTTGGGGCTCCAGAGTGGAATGAAAAGCGTTTGGGGGAAATCCTGCAAGGCAAAGGTGGTGGGGCCCAAACTGGAATGAAAAGTGTTCAGGGCCAAATCTGTGAGGGAAAAGCAGGGGGCCACAAACGGGAATGAAAAGGGCTTGGGGCCCTGTGAGCAATGCAAAGGTTAGTAGACCCAAAATGAAACGAGAAAGGTTCGGGCCAAACTTACAAGACATAAGCCAGGGGTCCCAAAATGAAATGAAAAGGTTCATGGCCAAACCTGCAAGGCAAAGGCTGGGGGGCAAACCTTGAAAAAGGGGTTCGGGGCCAAACCTGCAAGGCAAAGGCTGGGTGGGGGTGGGGGGGCAAAAGTGGAATGAAAAGTCTTCGGAGCCAGGCCTGTAATGCAAAGGCTCAGGGGAAAATCTGGAAGGCAAAGGTTAGGGGTCCCAAAATGGAAAGAGAAGGGTTTGAGTCCAGGCCCAGAAGGTAAAAGCAGGAGGCTCCAAACTGGAACGAAAAAGGTTCAGGCCAAACCTGAAAAGTAAGGCTGGGGAGCCCAAACTGGAATGAAAAGGTTTGGAGCCAAACCTGCAAGGCCTTGGATGGAAGAGGGGAAACTGGAACGAAAAAAGTTCCGGGGACAAACCTGCATGGCAAAGGCTAGGGGGTAAAATATGCAAGGCAAAGGCTGGGGGCCCCCAAAATGGAACGAGAAGGGTTCGGGACCAGGTCTGGAAGGCAAAGGAGGGGGGACCCAACCGGGAACAAGAAGGGTTCGGTGTCAGGCCCGGAAGGGAATGGCAGGATGGGCCCAACCTGGAACACGAAGGCTTCGGGGCCAGGCCGGGAAGGCAAATGCTTGTGTTGCTGGGGAGGGAGCGGGGACAAACCTAGAACGTGAATGCTTCAGAACCAGGCCGGGAAAGCAAAAGGTTGGGGAGGCCAAACCAGGAAGGCAAAGGCGGGGGCGTTCAAACTGGAAGTAGAAGGGTTCGGGGGCAGGCCTGGAAGCAAATTTCGAAGGAAAAGGCTGGGGGGCCAAACCTGGAACAAGAAGTGTTTGGGGCCAGGCCTGGAAGGCAAAGAAAAGGGGTTTCCAACTTGGAAGGAGAAGCATTCAGAATCAGACATGGAAGGCAAAGGGGGAGGGACCAAACCCAGAATGAGAAGACTTTGGGGACAGGCCTGGAAGGCAAAGGTTGGGAGATCCAACCTGAAATGAGAAGGCTTCAGGACTAGGTCGGGAAGGCAAAGGTTAGGGGGCCAAGGTTGGAACACGAAGGCTTTGGGGCCAGGTCAGGAAGGCAAAGGCTGGGGGCAGGGCAAACCTGGAACTCGAAGGCCTCGGGGTCAGGCCAGGAAGTCAAAGACAGGGAGCGGTCCAACCTGCAAAGCAAAGGCAGTTGGGCCGACCTAGACCAGAAAGACCTCAGGGCCAGGCCAGGAAGGCACTGGTTAGTCAAGATGCAAAGTTGAGGTAAGGCAATATGTTGCGCTAGGGAAAGGGATAGGCTAGGGGAAAGCTTAGGCCATGGGAAAAGCTTAAGTCGGGGAATAAGTTTGGCTAGGGGAAAAGGTTAGGCCAGGGGGAAAGGTTAGGCTGGTGGAAAGGTAAGCCTTAGGGAAAAGGTTAGGCTAGGTGTAAAGTTTAGGTTAGGGGAAAAGCAGGCTAGGCTAGGTGTAAAGGTTAGGCTAGGGGAAAAGCTTAGGCCAGAGAAAAGGTTAGGCTAGGGAAAAAGGTTAGGATGGGGGAAAAGGTTTGGCCGGGGAAAGTGTAGGCTGGGAAAATGGATGGTCTGTGGAAAAAGAGTATGTCAGGGAAATGTTTAGGCTATGGTAAATTGTTAGACTAGGGGAAAAGGTTACACTAGGGGAAAAAGTTAGGTCAGGGAGAAAATTAGGCTGGGGAAAAGGTTAGTCTTGGGGAAATCTTTAGGCTAGGAGGAAAGGTTAGGCCTGGGAAAAGGTTAGACTATGGGAAATGGATAAGCAAGGGGAAAAGCTTAGGCCAGGGGAAGGATTTTGTAAGGGAAGAGTTTAGGCTATGGTAAATAGGCTAGGGGAAAAGGTTACACTAGGGGAAAGGTTAGGCTAGGTGAGAAGGTTAGGCCAGGGAGAAGTTAGGCTAGGGGAAAACTGTATGCTAGGGGAAAAGCTTAAGCCAGGGAAAAGCTTAGGCCAGCGGGAAAAAGTTAAGGCATGGGAAAATGTTAGGGTAGGGGAAAATGTTACATCCGGGAAAATGTTAGGCTAGGACAAAAGGTTAAGTGAGGACAAAAGTTTAGGCAAGAGGAAAGGTTAGGCGAGGGGAAAAGTTAGGCAAGGGGGAAAGGTTAAGCTACAGGAAAAGGTTAGCACAGGACAAAAGGTTAGGCAAGGGGAAAGGTTAGGTTAGGGGAATAGGTTGGAATGTGGGAAACCATTAGAATGTGGGAAATTGATAACCTAGGGGAATAGATTAGGCAAGGGAAAAATGTTAGGCTAGGGGAAAGATTGGGCTAGGGGAAACGTGAGGTTAGGGGAAAGCTTTAGGCTGGGGAGAATGTTGGGGTAGGGGAAAAGGTTAGGAGAGGGAAAAAGTCTCCGGCAAAAGTTTAGGCTAGGGCAAAGAATAAGCTAAGAAAAAAGTTTAGGCTAGGGGGAAAAGTTAGACCAGGGGAAAAGGTAAGGGCAACGAGAAGGTTAGGCCAGTCGAAGAGGTTAGATCGGGAAATGGATAAGCCAAGGGAAAAGGTTAGGCTAGAGGAAAAGTTTAGGCTAGGCTAAAGGCTAGGCTAGGGTAAGGTTAGGCTATGTGAAAAGGTGAGGCCATGGGAAGAGGTTAGGCCGAGGGAAGAGGGTAGCCTAGGGAAATAGGTTAGGCTAGCAGAAAAGTTAAGGCTAGGGGAAAAGTTTAGGCCAGAGTGAAGTTTAGGTTAGCAGAAAAAGTTAGGCTAGCTGAAGAGGTTAGGCTAGGGGAAAGAGTAGGCTAGGGGAAAGAGTAACCCAGGGGAAAGGTTAGACTAGGGGAAAACGTTAGGCTAGGTGAAACGTTAAGGCTAGGGGAAAAGTTTAGGAGGAGAAAAAGGTTAGGCGGGCGAAAAGGTTAGGCAGGGGGAAAGGTTTAGACGGAGGAAAAGGTTAGAAGGGGGAAACAGGCCAGGGGAAAAGGTTAGCTCAGGGAAAATAATAGGCCAGGTTAAAAGGTTATTCTAGGCAAGAACGTTAAAAGGTTATTCTATGCTAGGGGAAAGGATAGGATGGGGTCAGGTTAGGCTTTGGGAAAAGGTTAGACTAGAGGAAAAGGTTAATTGAAAGAAAAAGATTAGGATAGGTAATGGTAGGGTCAGGGGAATAGGTTAGGTCAGGGAAATGGATAGGCAAGGGGAAAATGTTTAAGCTTAGGGGAAAAGGTTAGGCAAAGGGAAAAGGTTAAGCTTGGGGAAAAAGTTAGGCTGAGGAAAAGGTTAGGCTAAGAGAAAAGGTTAAGCTAGGGGAAAAGGTTAGGCTAGGAGAAACGTTCGTTTAGGGGGAAATATTAAGCATGGGGAGAATGTTGGGGTAGGGGAAAAGGTTTGACTAGTGTAAAATGTTAGGCCCGGAAAAAATTTAGTCCAGGAGAAAAAGTTAGGCCTGGGGAAACGTTTACATCTGGGGAAAAGGTTAGGCTAGGGGAAAAGGTTATTTCAGGGAAAAGGATAGGCCAAGGGAAAAGGTTATTCTATGAAAAAACATTTGGCTAGGGGAAAGGTTAGGCTATGGGAAAAGGTTAGGCCAGGGGAAGAGGGTAGTCTAAGGGAAAAGGTTAGGTCAGGGGAAATGGTTAAGCCTGTGGAAAAGGTTAGGCTTGGTACAAACATTAGGCTAGGGCAAAGGTAAGGCTAAGGGAAAAGGTTAGGACAGGGGAAAAGGTTAGTCTAGGGGAAAATGTTAAGCTAAGGGAAAGGTTAGGCTAGGCAAAAACATTAGGCTGGGGAAAGGTTAGGCTAGGGAAAAAGGTTAGGCCAGGCAAAAAAGTAAGGCTAGGGGAAATGGCTAGGCCAGGGGAAAGGTTTAGGCTAGGGGAAAACGTCAGGTTACAGGAAAGGTTTAGGCTAGGTGAAAATCTTAGGCCAGGGGAAAAGGTTAGATGGGGAAAATTTGGGCCAGGGGACAGGGTTAGCCCAGGGGAAAGGTTTAGGCACAAGGAAAAGGGTAGGATAGGGGTAAAGGTTAGGCCAGGGGAATAGGTAAGGCTAGGGCATAGGTTAGGCTAAGTGAAAGAATAGGATAGGGAAAACGATAGGCTAAGGGAAAGGTTTAGGCTAGGGGAAAGGTTTAGGCAAGGGGAAAAGGTTAGGCCAGAGAGAAGGCTAGGCTGGGGAAAAGGTTAGCTTAGGATGAAGGTTGGGCTAGGGGTCAGGTTATTGTATGGGAAAAGGTTAGGCAAGGGGAAATGTTTAGGCTAGAGGAAATGGTTAGGTGACGGGAAAGGTTAAGCTAGGGGAAACTGTTAAGTAAGGGAAAATGGTTAGGCTAGGGGAAAAGGTTAGGCTAGGGGAAATATTCGGCTAGGGGAAACATTAGGTCAGGGGAAAATATTAGGCTAAGGGAGAAAGTTGGGGAAGGGCAAATGGTTAGGAGGGGGAAAAGGTTAGGCTAGGGGAAAAGGTTAGGTCACGGGAAATGATAGGCCAAGGGCAAAGGGTAGGCTAAGATAAAGGTTAGGCTAGGTGTCAGGTAAGGCCATGGGAAATGGTAAGGCCAGGGGAAGAGGTTTGGCCAAGGGAAGAGGCTAGGTTAGGGGAATAGGTTAGGCTAGGGGAATAGGTTAGGCCACTGAAAAAGGTTAGGATAGGGGAAAGGTTAGGTGAGGGGAAAGGTTGCGCGAGGGGAAAGGATAGTCTACGGGAAAAGATTAGTCAAGGTGTAAAGTTTATGTTAGGGGAAAGGTTAGGCTAGAGAAAAGGATAGTCCGGAGGAAAAGGTTAGGCCAGGGAGAAAGGTAAGCCTTTGGGAAAAGGTTAGGCTATGTGTAAAGGTTAGGTGAGGGGAAAAGCAGGTTAGGCTAGGTGTAAAGGTTAGGAAGGGGAAAAGCTTGGGCTAGGGGAAAGGGTTAGGCTAGGGTTAAAGGTTAGGCTATGAGAAAAATTTAGGCCAGAGTAAAGGTTTATGCCTTGGGAAATGGTTAGGCTAAAGGAAAAGGTTAGTCCAGGGGAAAAGCTTGGTCCAAAGGGATAGGTAAGCCTTCAGGAAAAAAAAAACCTCCTCACTCTTGGCTTCAAAGCTCTCCGTAACCTCTCCCCCACCTACCTCACCTCCCTTCTCTCTTTCAACTGTCCCCCCCCCATACACTCTGCTCCTCTATTGCTCACCTCCGCACTGTCCTCCGTTCACACCTATCCCTCTGCCGACCCCTGGCCCACGTCCTACTGCTGTCCTGGAATGCCCTCCCTCCTCACATCCACCAAACTCTCTTCCCCTCTTCACTACCCTACTGAGAGCTCACCTCCTCCAAAGGCCTTCCCAGTCTGAGCTCCCCCTCTTCTTCCTCCCCTCCCCACCCCACACTCTGCTCATCTCTCTTTCCCCCTTCCCCTCCCCTCCGCACTGTCCTCATTTTTTTATATTATTTATTACCCTATTTATTCTGTTAACGAGATGTACATCCCCTTGATTCTATTGATCGTGATAATGTTATCTTTTTTTAGGTTTGTTCTGTTTTGCTTTGCTGTCTGTCTCCCCCCGATTAGACTGTGAGCCCACTGATGGACAGGGATTGACTCTATCTGTTGCCAAATTGTACATTCCAAGCACTTAGCACAGTGCTCTGCAAATAGGAAGCACTCAATAAATGCTATTGAATGAAAAGGTTAGCCTAAGTGTAAAGTTTAGGTTAGGGGAAAAGCAGTTAGGCTAGGGGTAAAGGTTAGGTTCAGGGAAAAGCGTAGGTAAGGGGATAGGGTTAGGCTAGGCGAAAAGGTTAGGCCGGGGAAAAGCTTAGGTCATGGAAAAGATTAGGCTAGGGGAAAAGGTTAGGCCGGGGAAGGTTAGGCTATGGAAAATGGTTGGTCTGGGGAAAAATGTTAGGTCAGGGAAAAGTATAGGTAAATTGTTAGACTAGAAGAAAAGGTTACACTAGGGGAAAAGGTTAGGCTAGGGGAAAAAGTTAGGCCAGGGAGAAAGGCCAGTGAGAAAGTTAGGCTAGCGGAAAAGATTCAGCCTGGGAAAAGGTTAGACTATGGGAAATGGATAAGCAAGGGGAATAGCTTAGGCCAGGGGAAAGATTATGCAAGGGAAATGTTAGGCTAGAGGAAATGTTTAGGCTAGAAGAAAAGGTTAGGCTAGGGGAAAAGGTTAGACCAGGGATAAGGGTAGGGTAGGGGAAAACTTTAGGCTAGGGGAAAAGCTTAGGTGGTGGAAAAGCTTAGGCCAGCAGAAAAGGTTAGGTCAGGGGAAAAGTTTAGGGCAGGGGAAACGTTTAGGGTAAGAGAAAATGTTACATCAGGGATAATGTTAGGCTAGGGCAAAAGGTTAGGCTAGGGGAAAGGTTAGGAAAGGGGAAAGGTTAGGCGAGGGGGAAAGTTAGGCAAGGGGAAAGGTTGGGCAAGGGGGAAAGCATGGGCAAGGGGGAAAGGTGTGATGAGGGGACAGGTTAGGCAAGGGTAAAATTTTAGGTGAGGGGACAGGTTAGGCTAGAGGCAGAGATTAAGCAAAGTGTAAAGTTTATGTTAGGGAAAAGGTTAAGCTAGGGAAAAGGATAGGCCAGGGGAAAACGTTAGGCCATGGTAAAAGTTTAAAATGGAGAATAGGTTATGCTAGGGCAAAAGGGTTAGGCCAGGGGGAAAGGGACGCCTATGGGAAAAGGTTAGGCTAGGTGCAAAGGTTAGGTTAGGGGAAAAGCAGGATAAACTAGGTGTAAATGTTAGGTTAGCGGAATAGTTTGGGCTAGGGGAAAGGGTTAGGCTAGGGAAAAAGATTAGGCTAGGGGAAAAGGTTACATCAGGGAAAAAGTTAGGCTAGGGCAAAAGGTTAGGCAAGGGGAAAGGGTAGGCCACAGGAAAAGATTACGCAAGGTACAAAGTTCATGTAAGGGGAATGGTTAGGCTAGGGAAAAGGATAGGCCAGGGAAAGGCTAGGACATGAAAAAAGTTAGGCAAGGGGCAGGGTTAGGCCAGGGGGAAAGGTAAGCCTTTGGGAAAAGGTTAGGCTAGATGTAAAGGTTAGGCCAGGGGAAAAGGTTAGGCCAGGGGAAAAGGTTAGGCCAGGGGAAAAGGTTAGGCTAAGGGAAAAGTTTAGGCTAAGGGAAAAGGTTAGGCTGGGGGACAGGTTTAGGCTAGGGGAAAAGGTTAGGCCAGGGGAAAGTTAAGGCTAAGGAAAAAGGGTAGGGTAGGCGAAAATTCTAGGTTAGGGGAAAAGGTTAAGCTTGGGGAAAAGATTAGGCAATGGGATAAGTTTAAGCCGGGGAAAAGGTTATATTAGGGGAAAAGGATAGCCTAGGGGAAACATTAGGACAGGGGATAGGTTGGGCTCGGTGTAAACGTTAGGTTAGGCGAAAACCTTAGGCCTAGGGGGAAGGGTTAGGCTAGGGGAAAAGTTTAGGCTAAGGGAAAAGGTAAGGCTAAGGGAATAGGTTAGGCTAGGTGAAAAGACCGGGGAAAACCTTAGGCCAGGGGAAAAGGTTAGACCAGAGGAAAAAGTCAGGCAAGGGGAACAGGTAAGCCTAGAGAGAAAGGTCAGGGAGAAGGTTAGCCTAGGGGAAAAGTTAGGCTACGGGATAAGTTTACGTTAGGGGAAAAGATTTGGCTAAGGGAAAGTATTAGGCCAGGAAAAGGGATAGGCCATTGGAAAAAGTTAGGCAAGGGGAGAGATTTGACTAGGGGGGTAAAGATTAGGCTAGGGGAAAAGGTTAGGCTAAGGGAAAAGTTTAGGCTAGGGGAAAAGCTTAGGCTAGGGGAAGAGCTTAGGCTAGGGGAAAAGGTTAGGCCAGGGAAGGGCTTAGCCTATGGAAAATGGATAAGACAGGGAAAACAGTTAGACCAGGAGAAAGATTAGGTAAGAGAAAGGTTAGGCTGGGGGAAAAAGTATGGCTAGGAGAAAGGGTCAGTCCTAGGGAAAGGTTAGGCTAAGGGAAAAGGTTAGGCCAGCGGAAAAGGTTAGACTACCGGAAAAGGTTGGGCTAGGGTAAAAAGGTTGGGCTAGGGAAAAAGGTTAGGGTAGGGGAAAAGGATAAACCAAGGTAAAAGGTTAGGCAAGGAAAAAGGTTAGACCAGGGGAAAGGTTAGACTGTGGGAAATGGATAAGCTAGGGGAAATGATTAGTGTTTGGGGCCCTACCTGCAAGGCAAAGGCTGCCTGGCCCAAACTAGAACCAAAAGGGTTCGGGGCCAAACCTGAAGGCAAAAGCTGCCTCGCCTGAACTGGAACGAAATGGGTTCGGGGTCCAACCTGAAAGGTGAATGCTGTGGGGCCCAAACTGGAACGTAAAGGTTTTGGTGTCAAACCTGCAAGGAAAATGTTGTGGGGCCAAAACTTGAACGAAACCGGTTCGGGACCAAATTTGCAAGGCCAGCTTGCAAGGGAGCCAGCTTCACTCTTAACCCTAGACTGCCTCCCACCCTCCTGCACCTGCCCAACTCCCTCAGAGACAGTCACTGAGGAATTCCAGCTCTGGAGGGACTAAGGATGCTCAGGGTAACTCTGTGGAAATGACTGTGGGTTCAGGGAGGATTAAGCCATCTATAGAATTAAGGGTCCTGGATCTTCTCAGCCCCACAGTCAAGCCCAGCAAATCCAGTTCCCTCCACAGAGACTTAAACCCAGATTGTAATACCAGGCTCAGTGCTGCGAATGATAGGTCCCTCTGCTCACCACCTCCTTCCTCTCCTGCCATAACCTATAATCATCCACATATGCCCCCATCACCTTCCTTGGGGAGATGGAAACTCATCTCCTCTGCACTTCCTCTTCCTAAAAGAAGAACAGTCTTCACAGCCAGGTATTATAAGAAGCTTCTGGTAGGCAAAGTGGGCTGGTCCCTCTCTTCCCATCACCGGGACCCCTTAGACATCCACCTCCAGATGGCTCTGAGTTGAGTTTAGGAAGCTCCTGCAAGATCCAGCCTGCTCGTCGTGTCTCATGTGGACCACATCCATCCCAACGCATCTCCACACAGCCTCCCACCTATATAGTGGACATACCAGTGGTCTCTCAGAACCTAAAGAGCCCTAATGAAATTTTTTCTTCTTCATTAAGCCTTCCCTGACTGAAACTCACATCCTTACAATGCCAAGCTCCACCACATACACACACACACTTGTTTTACCCTTTCAATTCACCCATACACTTAGGCACACCCACCAAGCACTGAACTATACACTCCACAACAATTAGGTGTATATCCTTCCACTTAGATCCTTACCTTACCTGTACTGTATTAATTGAGTCCTCCCCATTCAACCGATGCTGGACCTATAAGACTGAAAGAGAACTCTGCTAGTATTGGGAGACAAGTATATCTTGAAGGTGTAAGGGAAGGAGAGCAGAAAAGTGGGGACAGATCTATTAAGGTGGTGAGTCAGGGCTGCAGGGAACATGCGGTTGTGTTGTACTGCACCCTTCCTAATCATCTAGTACAGTGCTTTACACATAGTAAGCACTCAGTAAACACCACTGATTAATTGCAGGAAGGAAGTGTCTCTTGGAATGTCCACATCCACAGAGAAAGGCTGGAGAACAAAGAGGCAGTTTGAGTGGCCAAGAAGCCTTTTGAAATGGAGTGTTAGACCCTTCACCCACTATCCATTTCCCTCACAGGCATGAATAAGGTCAGGAAAGGGGAAAGATTATACCTCCACATGACAGTCTGCCAAGAACACCTTTAAGGAAATTACCTGGCCCAGAAGGGCCCCTCGTAAGCAACCCAGAAAGCAGATTCAAAGTTACCTCCAAAAACCTCCACACCTCCTTCACCCCCAAAAAGGCTCTGGAGGCTTATAGAGGGAAGGAGCGGGGTGGGGCGGGGCCCAGACGGACTTCAGTAATCCATCTGATTGGAAACAGCTGGGTTAGAGATCAAGTGTTCTGGGAGGAAGCCTTAGCAGCTCATTGGAAGAGGCGATGGTTTTCGGAAAGATAGGGTAGGATGGGATAGGGGATAAGGGATTGGATTAGATTGAATTTCTAGCCTGAAAGGATCTGTCTAGGGAAACACAAATTCCAAACAACTCTCTAGGAGGGTCTCATCTCTAGCCTGACCCCCACCCTACCTTTCTTTCCTGTCTGAGTTCCCTCCTCACAGACCCCACATCTGACCTGCTGACACCGGACCCCAGGAGTGGTCAGAGCAGTCTGGCCCTGTAAAGCAGAAGAAACATCACTCTCCCCACCTAAAATCACATCTCCCCCAAGATGTCTTCCCCAACTAAGCCCTCATTTCCGCTATATGACACAGAAGGGAGTGAGAGAAGAGGAAAAGACCTGGTTTGGGTTTTATTTTGTGCATGTGTGTTCTGCTTTAATGTTTCATTGCTCTGAACGTGTCTGTCTCTAGTCTTTCTCAGAGCTGGAGAAGGAGGTATAGAAGATTGCAGACAACCTAGTTTTTTTGAGGGGTTTGTGTTTCTATGTTTGAGCCAACAGGACAGAACTCATGCTCCCCTTCTCCCCCACACTCACCTCCTGCTCCCTCCAAAATACAGGACTCACTGTAGAGCTCTCCTCTGGGTAGGAGGCAGTATAGTTTGGGTCTAATGGAAGCAAAATGACACTACACCTTCTCCACCTCTCCTGACTGAAACACATCTGGAGTTGTGGAACTTGACCTAAAGAGACACGTGTGGATTAGTGAGGGGCCAAGTTCCCTCACCCTTTGCCCTGCCCTCTGCTTCTGTGGCCAAACCCTTCAGTCTTCCGCAGATTCTCCTGTCTCAAGATTCTGCTGTCTCATAGCTGGAGAAGGAGGGGTAGGGGATTGTAGGTTTCTTTGGCAGACACCATTTTCCCCCTCCTCCACAAAACACGAAACCTATCATCTGGAGAGGTGAGACCTATAGGCAGACCACCTCACTAAATGACTGCAACAATCTGACCTCATTTATTTACTTATTTATGTATTTAAATTAATTCTGCCTCACCTTCTAGACTGTTATCTTGTTATGGGCAGGGAATGTGCCTGTCCTATGGGTACTCTCCCAAGTGCTTAGTACAGTGCTCTGCACACAGGAGGCACTCCATCAATCCAATTGAATGATTGAAGGTACAGAACTCCATGCACACTGGGTAGAATCCAGTTTCTGGTACATTACCTGCCTTCTATCCTTCGGCCCACACTGCCATGAACTCGATTTCAGGCAAGAATCTGCACAACTCTCCTTCTCAGAGAGAAATAGGGGAGATACCCTGATCTCCTTCTGATATTAGAAACCACAAACTTCAACAAAGAGCCCAGAAGGGTCCCTTCTCCGGAGAGTGAGGCTGTGCAGTGACTCTGCAGTCAGGACTTTAGTCCCAGAGAGGCTTGACCCATCCATAGAATAAAGGGCCCCGGGTCTTCTCAGTCTCTGGTAAATCAGACAGACCTAGCTTCCTGCACAGAGTCCAGGCCCCTTTTCTCCCATGAGTGGCATGTGCCTCATCACTTTTCTTCCCCCCATTATTCTCTCTCTCTCTCTCTCTCTCTCTCACACACACACACACACACACACCACACCCCATAGCTCCCCCCTTCTCTTTGGGGTAGCAATGCAGTCCATTCAGTTAAGAGGGAAAAGAGTTTGGGGCAAACCTGTAAGGCAAAGGGAGCAGGGCCCAAACATGAATGAAAAGAGTTTGGAGCCAAACCTGCAAGGGAAACTATAGGGGTCCCCAACTGGAACCCAAAGTGTTCAGGGCATTAACTGCAAGGCAAACTCTGGAGAGGCCAAGCTGATACCAAAACGGTTCGGGACCTTCAAGGCAAAGTGCCTGGCCGAAATGTAAAGAGAGGGATTCGAGCCCAATCTGCATAGCAAAGTCTGCAGGGGCCAAACTGGAACAAAAAGGGTTGGGGGCCAAACCTGCAAGGCAAAGGCTCCAGGGCTCAAACCTGAATGGAAAGCATTCAGGACCAAACCTGCAAGGCAAACTCTAGCATGCCCAAAGGTTAGGAGCCCAATCTGCAAGGCAAAGTCTGGAGGACCCAAACTGGAACGAAAAAGGTTCGGGGCCAAACATGCAAAGCAAAGGTTCGGGGGGCAAACCCACAAGGCAAAAGCTGCAGGCCCCAAACCGGAACCAAAAGAGTTCAGGATCAAAGCTGCAAGGCAAAGGCTGGGAAGGCAAACCTGCAAGGCTAAGGCTACAGGGCCCAAACCTGAACGAAAAGAGTTCAGAGCCAAACCTGCAAGGAAAACTCTAGGGTTGCCAAACTGGAACCAAAAGGGTTCAAGAGCCCAACATGCGAGGCAAAGGTTATGGGTGCAAAACCTGAACGAAAAGTGTTCAGGGCCAAACCTGCAAGGTCAAGGCTGCGGGGCTCAAACCTGAACAAAAGTGAACAAAACCTGAAAAGTGGGCCAAACTCTAGAGAGTCCAAACTGGTACCAAAAGCGGTCAGGGCCTGAACTGTAAGGCAAAGGCTGCAGGACCCAAACTGAAAAGAAATGGGTTGGGGTCAAACCTCCAAGGCAAACTCTGCAGGGGCCAAACTGGAACAAAATGGGTTGGGGACCAAACTTGCACAGCAAAGGCTCCGGGGCCCAAAATGAAACCAAAGGGGTGCAGGGCCTAACCTGCAAGGTAAAAGCTGTGAGGCCCAAAGTGGAACCAAAGGTGTTTGGGAACAAAGCTGCAAGACAAAGGATGTGTAGGGTTGGGGGGTAAATCTGCATGGCAAAGGCTCCAGGGACCAAACTGGAACAAAATAAGTTTTGGGGCCAAACAGGCAAGGCAAAGGCTACAGGCCCAAACTGAAACAAAAAGGGTTCAGGGCCAACCTGCAATGCTAAGGCTGCAGGGCCCAAACCTGAATGAAAAGGGTGTGGGCCAAACCTGTAAGGTAAAGGCTGCCTGGACCAAACTGGAATGAGAAGGGTTTGGGAACCAACTGGTAAGGCAAAGACTGCGGGGCCCAAACTGGAACTTAAAGGGTTCGGGTCAAACCTTCAAGCAAAGGCTGTGGGACCCATACTGAAACAAAACGGGTTATGGGCCAATTCTAAAAGGCAAACTTTTGGGGGGAACACAGTGGAACAAAAAGGGTTGGGGGTGATACCTGCAAGGCAAAATGTGCTGCGCCCAAACTGGAAGCAAAAGGGTTCGGGGCCAAACTTGCAAGGCAAAGGCTGCAGTACCCAAACTGAAATGATGAGGGTTCATGGCCAAACCTTCAAGGGAAACTCTAGGGGGCCTACACTGGAATGGGAAGTGTTCGGGGCCCAACAGTAAGGCACAATCCGGGGGACCCAAACTGGAACAAAAAGGGATCAGGGCCAAAGCTGCAAGGTAAATTTTTGTGGGGGCCAAACTGGAACCAAAAGGGTTCCAGGCCAAACCTGCAAGGCAAAGGCTACAGTACCCAAACTGAAACCAACAGGGTTCGGGGTCAAAACTACAATGGAAATAGCCCTGGAGCCTTTGCCTTGAATTTAGTAATTATTTAGACACGACATATCGACCTTCCTTTTGGGAGAAATATGGTGTTAAACCTTCCCTAACGGGAGGAATGCACTGGTATGTTACTTGTATGAGGCCGGACACCCGAGTCCACTTATGATTTACTCACAACGTGGTGAAGCGGCTGGCTTCCACAATGTGCTCGCCCCGCCCCCCCCAGGAAGAATCCACCTTTGCATTAAATACACTGATGCGTTAAACACTAACAAGTTACATACACTTATGAGTCACATACACTTATGCGTTAAACCCAGTTACACGTTATCCACTTATGGTTACTCGCACTTTGTGAGGTGGCTAGCTCCCACCATATTCACGTCCCCCTGGGGAGGCCCCCACTTAGACATCAAATCCATTTAAACGTTACATACCCATGTTGAAGCATCTAGCTTCCAACCCCATGAACGCTCAGCAGGATAGGACACTCACCCATCCCACGGCTCCTCACTTGGTGCATGCAGAGCGGCCTTCTCACACTCTGGACAGAGGCGACCTGCAGCCAGCTGCTGCAAATCCCATTCCTCTGCACAGAAGGTTAGAGGTGGCAAGTATTTATTACCTGTGCCCTTAGGCCATTCCAGCTTCCAGCCTAGGTTTATTCAATCTCTGCCCTCCCCACTCTTCCATTCCTAATTTGATTGGCACAGGTGCGAGGGACACCTTCTGTATTCTCAACTTGAGCTGTCAATCTGGCAGGTTTGGTTGTGGGAGTGGTATTCCACTGTCATTTCCGAGTTCCACCTGTTCAGGAAATCTCGAGATAACATTTGACCTTGAGTGAATTATTGAATCCACCTTAGCGTTAAATACACTGATGCATTAAAGACTAATAAGTTACATACACTTATGAGTCACATACACTTATGCGTTAAACCCAGTTATGCGTTACCCACTTTTATTATTATTATCATTATTATCCAGCTGGTTCAGAGAAGACCCCTCCCTCACCACAAGGACCAGAAACCCCCAGGTGGCTTTGGAAAACAAAGGACTCTGGGTATCTGGCACCCTTTTTTTTAAGCTATCTGTTAATGGCATTTTGTTAGGCCCTTCCACGTGCCAAGCACTGTTCCAAGCACCGGGGCAGATACAAAGTCATCAGGTTGGCCCACGTGGAGCTCACAGTTTTAGTCCCCATTTTGCAGATGAGGTCACTGAGGCCCAGAGAAATGAAGCCCACGGTCCCACAGCTGGCAAGTGGCAGCGCCAGAATTCGAACCCAAGACCTCTGACTCCCCAGCCCGGACTCTTTCCACTGAGGCACACCCAGGACAGGGTTCGACACATGATGAGGTCACTGAGGCACAGAGAATTTAAGTGACTTGCTCAAACTCACCCAGCGGACAAGCAGCTGAGCCGGCATTTGAACCCATGACTTCTGACTCCCAAGCCCGGGCTCTTTCCACTGAGCCACGCTGCTTCTCTTTCTGAGATGGAAGCCCGGATCACTGAGGCCCAGAGAAGTGAAGTGACTTGCCCAAAGTCATCCAGCTGACACATGGTGGAGTGGGATTAGAACTCATGCCCTCTAACTCCCAAACCCGGGCTCTTTCCACTGCACCATGCTGCTTCTCTGCAGGTTGCCGCCGAAGGGACATGACAAGAGGGAATGAGGGATCTAGACTGTAAGCTCATTGTGGGCAGGGAGTATATCTATTGTTGTATTGTCCTCTCCCAAGCGCTTAGTACAGTGCTCTGTACACAGGAAGCATGCAATAAGTACGACTGAATGATTGAATGAATGAAAAGTGCCTTCGATAAGGCTTTGAAGGGCGGCGGGGAGAGTGATCGTCCATCGGACCCTGATTAGACTGTGAGCCCATCAATGGGCAGGGATTGTCTCTATCTGTTGCCGGATTGTCCATTCCAAGCACTTAGTACAGTGCTCTGCACATAGTTAGCGCTCAATAAATACTATTGAATGAATGAATGAACCTTGAGATGGTCTGTATGGGGTCACCTTGGGACAGGGACCCAAAATAGAACCAAAAGGGTTCGGGCCCAAAACTGCAAGGTAAACTCTAGGGGGCTCAAACTGGAACCAAAAGTGTTTGGGATCAAACTTGCAAGGGAAAGGCTGCAGGACGCAAGCTGGAATCAAATGCGTTCGGGGCTGAACATGCAACACAAAGGCTGCAGGGGCCTAAAGTGGAAGGTAAGGTTTTGGGGGCAAAACATGCAAGGCAAAGGCTGTGGTACCAAAACTGAAAAGAAAAGGGTTCGGGGCCAAACGTGCAAGGCAAACTCTAGGGGATCCAAACTGGTACCAGAAGGGTTCAGGACCAAACCTGCAAGGTAATTTTTTGGGGGGCCTAGCTGGTACCAAAAGGGTCCTGTGCCAACCTGCAAGACAAAGGCTGCGGGACCCAAACTGAAACGAAATGGGTTGGGGCCAAACTTGTAAGGCAAACTCTGGGGGCGCCAAACTCAAACAAAAAGGGGTGGAGGCCAAACCTGTAAGGCAAAGGTTGCAGGGTGAAAACCTGAACAAAAGGCATTCGGGGCCAAACCTGCAAGGCAAAGGCTGTGGGACCCAAACTGGAACGAAAAGTGTTCGGGGCCCAATCTGCAAGGCAAAGTCTGGGGGACCCAAACTGGAACGAAAAAGGATCGGGACCAAACTTGCAAGGCAAAGATTGGAGAGGCAAACCTGCAAGGCAAAGGGTGGGGTCACAAAGTGGAACCAAATGGGTTCGGGACCAGCACTACAAGGCAAAGGATCGGGGGGCATACCTGCAAGGCAAACTCTAGGGGGCCAAAAGTGTAACCAAAAGGGTTTGGGGTCAAACCTGCAAGGCAAAGGTTGCAGGGCCCAAAGTGGAACCAAAAGTTTTCAGGGTCAACTCTGCAAGGCAATGGATGACGGGGCAAACATTCAAGGCAAACTCTAGGCTGCCCAAACTGTAAGCAAAAGGGTTCAGGGCCACACCGGGAAGGCAAAGGCTGCAGGACCCAAACTTGAACTAATTACGTTCTGGACCAACCTGCAAGGCAAACTCTAGGTGGCCCAAACTATAACCAAAAGGGTTCGGGGCCAGACCTGCAAGGCAAAGACTGTGGGGCCCAACCTGGAACACAAAGGGTTCTGGGCCTAACCTGCAAGGAAAAGGTTGCCCGTCCCAAATAGTAACTAGAAGGGTTCAGACCCAACCTGCAAGCCAACGGCTGCGGGACCCAACTGGAACTTTAAGGATTGGGGGCCAAACATGTAAGGTAATGGCTGCGGGGCCCAAATTTGAATGAATAGTTTCGAGACCAAAGCTGCAAGGTAAATCTAGGGGGCCCAAACTGGAACCAAAAGGGTTTGGGGACAAACCTGCCACACAAAGGCTGCACACACTAAACTGGAACCACAAGCATTTGGGGCTAAAGCTGCAAGTCAAAGGCTGCGGGGCCAAAACCTGAACAAAAAGGGCTACCGGGCAAACCCATAAGGCAAACTCTAGGGGGCCCAAGCTGGAAACCAAAAGATTCAGGACCAAAGCTGCATGGCAAAGGCTGTGGGGCCCAAAATGGGACGAAAAAGGTTGGGGGCCAAATCTGCAAGGCAAAGGCTGAGGGGCCCAAAGTGGAAAGCAAAGGTTTCTGGGCCTAATCTGCGAGGCAATGGCTGCAGAGCCCAAACTGGAACCAAAAGAAGTAGGGGCCAAACCTGCAAAAAAAAGGCTGAGAGGGGTAAACCTGCAAGGCAGAGGCTGCAGCGCCGATACTGGAACCAAAAGGGTTTGGGGCCAAACCTGCAAAGCAAAGACTCAGGGGGCAAACCTGCAAGGCAAAGGCTGCGGGGCCCAAACTGGAACAAAAAGGGTTCAGGGCCAATTCTGCAAGGCAAGCTCATGGGCGGAAGGGGGAGCGGGACACTGGAACGAAAAGGGTTGGGGGCTATACCTGCAAGGCAAAGGCTGCAGGGCTGAAACCAGAACAAAACGGGTTTGGGGACAATCCTGCAAGGCAAACTCTATGGTGCCCAAACTGGAACCAAAATGATTCGGGTCCACAGCAACAAGGCAAAGGTTGCGGGGCCCAAACTGGAATCAAAAGGGTTCGGGGCCAAAGCTGCAAAGCAAAGGCTGCCCAGCCCAAACAGGAATGAAAAGCGTTCGGGACCCAACCTGTAAGGCAAAGATTGAGAGGCCCAAACCTGAACGAAAAAGCTTCAGGGCTAAATTTGCAAGGTACACTCTGGGAGGGCCAAACTGGTACCAAACGTGTTTGAGGCCAAACCTGCAAGGCAAAGGCCGGGGGACCCAAACTGCAATGAAACGGTTTTGGGGACAAACATGTAAGGCAAGCTCTCGAGGGGCCAAACTGGAACAAAAAGTGTTCGGGGCTAAACCTGCTAGGCAAATTCTGCAGGATCCAAACTGGAACGAAAAGCATACGGGGCCAAACCTACAAGGCAAATTCTAGGGGATCCAAACTGGTACTAAATGGTTAGGGTCAAACCTGCACAACAAACTCTGGGGGGCCAAACTGGTACCAAAATGGTTCCAGGCCAAACCTGCAAAGCAAAGGCTGTAGGACCCAAACTGAAACGAAACAGGTCGGGGCCAAACCTGGAAGGCGAACTCTCGGCGGAGGGAGGCAGGCAAACGAACAAAATGGGTTGGGGGCCAAATCTGCAAGGCAAAGTCTACGGGAACCAAAAGGGTTCTGGGCCCAACCTGTAAGGCAAAGCCTGAGGGACCCAAACTTGGACAAAAAGGGTTCAGGGCCAAATCTTCAAGGCAAGGGCTGCGGGCCCTAAACCTGAATGAAAAGGGTTCAGGGCCAAACCAGCATGGCAAACCCTAGGGGGCCCAAACTGGAACAAAAAGTGTTCAGGGCGAAACCCGCAAGACAAAGGATAGGGGACCCAAACAAAAATGGTTCAGGGGAAGCCTGCAAGGCAAACTCTGAGAGGCCAAACTGGAACTTTTAAGGACTGGGAGACAAGCCTGTAAGGTAAAGGCAGTGGAGCCCAAACCTGAACAAAACAAACTGGAACCAAAAGGATTTGGGGCCAAACTTGCAAGGCAAAGTCTACAGGGCCCAAACTGGCACCAAAGGTGATCGGGGCCAAACGTGCAATGCTAAGGCTGTGGGACCCAAACTGAAACAAAAAGCGTTCGAGGACAAACCTGCAAGGCAAAACCTGAGGGGCCCAAACCTGAATGAAAAGCGTTTGGGGCCAAACCTGCAAGGCAAAGACTGGGGGCCCACACTGGAAACAAAAGGGTCTGGGGCCAAACCTGCAAGGCAAGCTCTTGGGGCCCACACTGGAAACAAAAGGGTCTGGGGCCAAACCTGCAAGGCAAGCTCTTGGGGCCCAAACTGGTACCAAAAGTGTTCGGGGCCAAACCTGCGAGGCTAAGGCTTCTGGGCCTAAAATGGAACGAAAAGAATTCAGGCCCAAAGCTGCAAGGCAAAGCCTGTGGGGTCCAAAACGGAACAAAAAGGGTTTTGGGCCAAACCTGCAAGGCAAGTGCAGGGGGCCCCAAACTAGAACGAAAAGGGTTTGGGGCTAAACCTGCTAGGCAAAGTTTGAGGGGTCCAAACTGGGACAAAAATGTTTGGGGGCCAAACAAGCAAGGAAAAAGCTGGGGGGCCTTAACTGGAAGGCAAAAACGGGGGGACCCAAACTGTAACAGAAAGAGTTCAGGGCCAAACCTGCAAAGCAAAGACTATGAGGCCCAAAATGGAAAGAAAAGGGCTGGGGGCCAAACCTGCAAGGGAGAAGCTGGGGGGCCCTAACTGGAAGGTAAAAACTGGGGGACCCACACTGGAACAAAAAGCGTTCTGGGCCAGGACTGCAAGGCAAAGGCTGGATGGGAAATCAGGAAGGCAAAGGCTGCGAAGCTCAAACTAGAACGAAAAGGGTTCAGGGCCAAACCTGCAATGCGAAGTCTGAGGGGTCCAAACTGGAATGAAAAGGGTTCTGGGCCCAACCTGCAAGAAAAAGGCAGGAGGAGCAAATCTGCAAGGCAAAAGCTGTGGAGCCTAATATTGGAACGACAAGGATTCGGGGCCAAACCTTCAAGGCAAAAGCTGTGGAATCCAAACTGGAATGAAAAGGGTTTGGGGCCAAACCCGCAAAGCAAAGGCTGTGAGGCCCAAAGTGGACCAAAAAGTGTTCAAGGCAAATCTACAAGGCAAAAGATGTGGGGCCCAAAAAGGAACAAAAAGGGTTCAAGGCCAAACTTGCAAGGCAAATCCTGAGGTGACACATCTGGAAGGCAAATGCTGGGGGCCCCAAAATGAAACAAGAAGGGTTCTGGGCCAAACCTGCAAGGCATAGGCTGGGGTGGCAAAATTGGAATGAAAAGGTTTTGGGGCCAAACCTGCAAGACAAAGGCTGGTGGGTCAAAATTGGAAGGAAAAGGGTTCGGGGCCAATCCTGCAAGGCATAGGCTGGGGGGCCCAATTTGGAAAGAAAAGGGTTTGGGGTCAAACCTGCAAGGCAAAGGCTGGAGGGCAAAACTGGAATAAAAAGGGTTCGGGGCCAAGCCTGCAATCACAGGCTTGGGGGACTAAATTGGAAGGCAAAAACTGGGGGACCCAAACTAGAACCAAATGGTTCGGGGTCAGGCTTGCAAGGCAAAGCCTGGGGGTGGGGAGCAATCTGGAAGGCAAAAGCAGGGGTGCCCAAACTGGAACGAGACGGGTTCGGGGCCCAGCCTGCAATGCAAAGGTTAATGTGCCCAAATGGAATGATGAGGGTTCAGAGCCAGGACTGGAAGGCAAAAGCCGGGGGCCCTAAACTGAAATAAAAAGGGTTCAGGCCAAACCTGATAGATAAGGCTGGGGGACCCAAACTGGAACGATAAGGGTTTGGGGCCAAACCTGCAAGGCAAAGGCTGGGTGTGAGGGGGCACTGGGAAATCTAGACTGTAAGCCCGTCAAACGGCAGGGACTGTCTCTGTCTGTTGATGACTTGTTCATTCCAAGAGCTTAATACAGTGCTCTGCACATAGTAAGTGCTCAATAAATACGAATGAATGAATGAATGAATGAATGAATGAATGAAATCTGGAAGGAAAAGGCTGGGGGTCCCAAAATGGAACCAGAAGGGTTTGGGGCAGGTGGGGAAGGTAAAGGGTCTGGGGGAATGGGGGGGAACCTGGAACGAGAAGACTTCAGGCCCACGTCGGGAAGGAAAAGGTGGGGGGCGGCAATCTGGAATGAGAAGGATTTGGGGCCAGGCCTAGAAGGCAAAGGCTGGGGGCCCCAAATGGAATACAAATGCTTCGGGGCCAGGCCTGGAAGGCAAAGGCTGGGAGACCCAACCTGGAACAAGAAGGCTTCGGGGACATGCCTGGAAGACAAAGACTGGGGGCCAAACCTGGAATGAGAAGGCTTTGGGTCCAGGCTGGGAAGGCAAAGGCAAGGGAGCCAAACCTAGAACGAGAAGGGTTCAGGGGCAGGCTGGGAAGGAAAACGCGGCGGGGGTGGGGGGGCGGTCCAACCTGGAAGGCAGAGGTGGGGGGTCCCAACCTGGAACGAGAAGGGTTCGGGGCCAGACCTCGAAGGCAAGGGCGCAGGGGCCCAACCTGGAATGAGAAGGGTTCAGGGCCAGGCCTGGAAGATAAAGGTGGAGAGGAGTCCAACCTGCAAGACAAAGGTGAGTGGGCCAAACCTGGAATACAAGGTTCTCGGGGCCAGGCCAGGAAGGCTTAGTTTAGGCAAGATGCAAAGTTTAGGTTAGGGCTTATGTTAGACTAGGGAAAGGGATAGTCCAGGGGACATGGTTAGTTCATGGAAAAAGCTGAAGTCAGGGAATAACTTATGCTAGGGGAAAAGGTTAGGCAAAGGGGATAGGTTAGGCCATGGAAAAGGTAAGCCTGTGAGAAAACGTAGGCCAGGTGTAAAGGTTAGGTTAGGGGAAAGGAGGTTAGGCTAGGTGTATAGGTTAGGTTCAAGGAAAAGCTTAGGTTAGGGGAAAGGGTTAGGCTAGGGGTAAAGATTTGGCTCGGGTAAAGTTTAGGCTAGGGGAAAAGATTAGGCTAGGAGAAAAGGTTAGGCCAGGGAAAAGCTTAGGTCATGGACAAGATTAGTCTAGGGGAAAAGGTTAGGCTAGTGGAAAAGCTTAGGCCAGGAGAAAGATTTGGTAAGGGAAAGGTTAGGCTAGGGAGAATGTTAGGCCAAGGAGGTTAAGCTAGGAGAAAATGTTTGGCTAGGGGAAAAGTTAAGGCTAGGGAAAAGATTAGGGCAGGGGAAAAGGTTAGGTCAGGGTTAAAGGTTGGGCCAGGGAAAAGCTAAGGTCATGTTAAAGGTTATGCTAGGAAAAAGGTTTAGGCCATGGGAAAGGTTAGGCTACAGGAAGAGGTTAGCCTAGGGGGAAAGGTTAGGTGAGGGGAAAAATTAGGCAAGGCGAAAGGTTAGGAGAGGAGAAAGGTTAGGCAAGGGGAAGGATTTGGCTTAGAGAAAGGCTAGGCAAAAAGGCTAGGGGAAAAGTTAGTCTCGGGGAAATGATGAGGTTCATTCATTCATTCAATAGTATTTATTGAACGCTTACTATGTGAAGACCACTGTACTAAGCGCTTGGAATGAACAAGTCGGCAACAGATAGAGACAGTCCCTGCCGTTTGACGGATTTACAGTCTAATCGGGGGAGACAGACAGACAAGAACAGTAGCAATAAATAGAGTCAAGGGGAAGAACATCTTGTAAAAACAATGGCAACTAAATAGAATCAAGGCGATGTTCATTTCATTAACAAAATAAATAGGGTAATGAAACTATATACAGTTGAGCAGACGACTACAGTGCTGAGGGGATGGGAAGGTAGAAGGGGAGGAGCAGAGGGAAACGGAGAGAAAAGAGGGTTAAGCTGCGGAGAGGTAAAGGGGAGGTAGTAGAGGGAGTAGAGGGAGAAGGGGAGCTCAGTCTCGGAAGGCCTCTTGGAGGAGGCGAGTTTTAAGTAGGATTTTGAAGAGGGGAAGAGAATTAGTTTGGCAGAGGTGAGAAGGGAGGGCATTCCAGGACCGCGGGAGGACGTGGCCCAGGGGTCGACGGTGGGATAGGCGAGACCGAGGGACGGTGAGGAGGTGGGCGGCAGAGGAGCGGAGCGTGTGAGGTGCGCGGTAGAAAGAGAGAAGGGAGGAGAGGTAGGAAGGGGCAAGGTGATGGAGAGCCTCGAAGCCTAGAGTGAGGAGTTTTTGTTTGGAGTGGAGGTTGATAGGCAACCACTAGAGTTGTTTAAGAAGGGGAGTGACATGTCTAGATTGTTTCTGCAGGAAGATGAGCCGGGCAGCAGAGTGAAGAATAGACTGGAGCGGGGCGAGAGAGGAGGAAGGGAGATCAGAGAGAAGGCTGACACAGTAGTCTAGCCGGGATATAACGAGAGCCTGTAGCAGTAAGGTAGCCGTTTGGGTGGAGAGGAAAGGGCGGATCTTGGCGATATTGTAAAGGTGAAACCGGCAGGTCTCGGTAACGGATAGGATGTGTGGGGTGAACGAGAAAGACGAGTCAAGGATGACACCGAGATTGCGGGCCTGAGAGACGGGAAGGATGGTCGTGCCATCCACGGTGATAGAGAAGTCTGGGAGAGGACCGGGTTTGGGAGGGAAGATGAGGAGCTCAGTCTTGCTCATGTTGAGTTTTAGGTGGCGGGCCGACATCCAGGTGGAGACATCCTGGAGGCAGGAGGAGATGCGAGCCTGAAGGGAGGGGGAGAAGACAGGAGCGGAGATGTAGATCTGCGTGTCATCTGCATAGAGATGGTAGTCAAAGCCGTGAGAGCGAATGAGTTCACCGAGGGAGTGAGTGTAAATGGAGAACAGAAGAGGGCCAAGAACTGACCCTTGAGGAACTCCAACAGTTAAAGGATGGGAGGGGGAGGAGGCTCCAGCGAAGGAGACCGAGAATGACCGGCCAGAGAGGTAAGAGGAGAACCAGGAGAGGACAGAGTCCGTGAAGCCAAGGTGAGATAGGGTATGGAGGAGGAGGGGATGGTCGACAATGTCAAAGGCAGCAGAGAGGTCAAGGAGGATTAGAATGGAGTAGGAGCCATTGGATTTGGCAAGAAGGAGGTCATGGGTGACCTTAGAGAGAGCAGTCTCGGAAGAGTGGAGGGGACGGAAGCCAGATTGGAGGGGGTCCAGGAGAGAATGGGAGTTAAGGAATTCTAAGCAGCCATTGTAGACGACTCGTTCTAGGATTTTGGAAAGGAAGGGTAGTAGGGAGATAGGGCGATAACTGGAGGGGGAAGTGGGGTCAAGAGCGGGTTTTTTTAGGATGGGGGAGACGTGGGCATGTTTGAAGGCAGAGGGGAAGGAGCCATTGGAGATTGAGTGGTTAAAAATAGAATTTAAGGAAGGGAGGAGGGCAGGGGCGATGGTTTTAATAAGGTGAGAGGGAATGGGGTCCGAGGCGCAGGTGGAGGGGGTGGCACTTGCGAGGAGGGAGGAGATCTCCTCTGAGGATACTGCAGGGAAGGATGGGAAAGTAGGGGAGAGGGTTGGTGGGGGGAGGGGAGAGGCGGAGGGGTGACTTTGGGGAGCTCAGACCTGATTATATTGATTTTTGTGAGGAAATAGGTGGCCAGATCATTGGGGGTGAGAGATGGGGGAGGGGGAGGAACAGGGGGCCTAAGGAGAGAGTTAAAGGTCCGGAACAATTGGCGGGGGTGACGGGCATGGGTGTCGATGAGGGAGGAGAAGAAGTTTTGCCTGGCGGAGGAGAGGGCAGAGTTAAGGCAGGAAAGGATAAATTTGAAGTGTGTGAGGTCGGCTTGGTGCTTGGACTTTTGCCAGCAGCGCTCAGCAGCTCGAGCATAGGAGCGTAGGAGGCGAACAGAGGAGGTGATCCAGGGCTGTGGGTTAGTGGAGCGAGAGCGGCGGAGGGAAAGGGGGGCGAGAGAGTTGAGATGAGTAGAGAGGGTGGAGTTGAGAGCGGAGACCTGATCATCGAGAGTGGGAAGTGAGGACAGGGTGGCGAGGTGAGGAGAGATGCTTTTGGAAAGACGGATGGGATCAAGAGAGCAGAGGTCTCTGTGGGGCAGTAGCGAAGATTTGCAGGGGGAGGGAGTGTGAGAGATGAGGCAGGTGAGAAGGTTATGGTCAGAGAGAAGGATTTCAGAGTTGGTGAGGGAGGAGATAGTGTAGCAGTAGGAGATGACGAGATCGAGAGTGTGACCGAGTCGGTGAGTGGACGTGGTATGGTGGAGCAAGAGGTCAGCAGAGTAGAGGAGGGATAGCAGGCAGGCGGCAGAGGAGTCATCGGGTACATCCATATGGATGTTGAAGTCTCCAAGGATCAGAGTGGGCAGAGAGAAGGAGAGGAGGAAGGTGAGAAAGGGGTCTAGGTGGTTGAAGAAGTCGGAGGTGGGAACAGGAGGGCGGTAGATGACAGCGACAAGTATCTGGAGGGGGTGGTAGAGGCGAATGATATGGGCTTCGAAGGAGGGGAAGGAGAGGGAGGGGGGAGGAGGGATAGTGCGGAAGCGGCAACGAGGTGAGAGGAGGAAGCCAACTCCTCCCCTACCTGACCGGTGAGTCTGGGGGTGTGGGAGAAGGAGAGGCCTCCGCTGGAGAGAGCAGCGGCGGAGACCATGTCTTTGAGAGTGAGCCACGTTTCTGAAAGGGCGAGGAGGAGGAGAGAGCGGGAAAGGAAAAATGTTAGGATAGGCAAAAGTGTTAGCCTAGGGGAAAGATTAGGCCAAGGGAAAAGTTTAGGCTAGGCAAAAATGTTAGGCTGGGTAAAGGTTAGGCTAGTGGAAAAGGTTAGGCCAGGCAAAAAAAGATAGGCTGGGGAAATGATTAGGCAAGGGACAATTTAGGCCAGGGGAAAAGGTTAGACTAGGGATAATGATCAGGCCATAGAAAAACTAAGGCTAGGGGAAAAGATTAGGTTAGAGGAAAGAATACACTAGGCTAGGGGAGAAGGTTAGGCCAGGCCAAAAAGATAGGCTAGGGGAAATGATTAGGCAAGGGAAAATTTAGGCCAG
Source organism: Ornithorhynchus anatinus (assembly GCF_004115215.2). Classification (NCBI taxonomy): domain Eukaryota; kingdom Metazoa; phylum Chordata; class Mammalia; order Monotremata; family Ornithorhynchidae; genus Ornithorhynchus; species Ornithorhynchus anatinus. Next base: position 2,554,525 of record NW_024396936.1, on the reverse strand, counting down.
GGGAAAAGGTTAGGCTAGGGATAATGATCAGGCCATAGGAAAAACGAAGGCTAGAGGAAAAGATTAGGTTAGGGGAAAGAACAGGATAGGAAAAACGTTCGGCTAGGGGAAAAGTTTAGGCCAGGGAGAAGGTCAGGCCAGCGGGAAAAGTTTAGGTCAGTTGAAAGGATAGGCCAAGGGAAAGGATTAGGCTAGGGAAAAAGGTTAGGCTAGGATAAAGGTTAGGCTAGAGGACAGATTATTCTATGGGAAAGGGTTAGGCCAGGGGAAAAGGTTAGGCTAGGGAAAAAGTTAAACTGAAAAGGTTAATCTAGGGGAGAGGTTAGTCTAGGGAAAAAGGTAAGGCGAGGTAAAAAGCTCAGGTGAGGGAAAAAGGTCAGGTTAGGGGAAAAGGTTAGGCTAGGGGATAGATTAGGCTATGGGAAACATTAGGTTAGGGGAAAATATTAGGCTAAGGGAGAATGTTGGGGGAGGGGAAATGGTTAGGACGGGGAAAAGGTTAGGGTTAGGGGAAAGTTTTAGTTGAGGGGAAAAGGTTAGACTAGGTAAAAAGGTTAGGCCAGGCAGAAGGTTAGGCCAGGGAAAAAGGTTAGGCTAGGGGTCAGGTTAGGCCATGGGAAAAGGTGAGGCTAGGGGAAAAGGTTAGGCTGGGGGAATAGCTTAGGTTAGGGGAAAAGGTTAGGCTAGGGGAATAGATTAGGACAGGGGAAAAGTTTAGGCGAGGAGAAAAGTTTAGGCTAGGGGAGAAGTCAAGCCTAGGCAAGAAGTTAAGGTCTGGGTGAAGTTTAGGCTAGCAGAGTTAGGCTCTGCTAAAAGTTAGGCTAGGTGAAGAGCTTAGGCTAGGGGGAGGGTAGCATAGGGGAAAGAGTAGGCTAGGAGAAAGGTTAGGCTAGGAGATAAACTTTGGCTAGATGAAAAGTTTAGGTGAGGGGAAAACATTTGGCAAGAGGACAATGGTAGGCTAGAGGCAAAGGTTAGGCCAGGGAGAAGATTAGGCCAGGGGAAAAGCTTGGGTCAGGAGACAAGGTTAAGCTAGGGAAAATATATAGGCTAGGTAAAGGTTAGGCTAGGGCTCAGCTTAGGCTAGGGGTCAGTTTAGGCTAGGGGTCAGGTTAGGCTTTGGGAAAAGGTTAGGCCAATGGGAGAGGTTAGGCTAGGGGAAAATGTTAGGCTAGGGGAAAACGTTAGGCTAAGAGAAAAGTTTAGGCCAGGGGAAAAGGTTAGAAAAGGAGAAAAGGTTAGGCAACTGGAAAAGCCTATCATGGAAAAGGATAGGCCAAGGCAAAGTTTAGTCTAGGCAAAGATGTTAGGCCACGGTACAGGTTAGGCTAGTGGTCAGGTTAGGCTATAGGAAAAACTTAGGCCAGGGGAAGAGTATAGGCTAGGGGTAAAGGGTATGCTGGATGAAAAGTTTAGGCTAAGGGAAAAGGTTAGGTCAGGGAAAAGAATAGACCTAGGGACCAGGTTAGGCTAGGGGCGAAGTTTAAGGGAATGGAAAAGTCTAGGCTAAGCAAAAATGTTAGGCTGGGGAAAGGTTAGGCTAGGGGAAAAGGTTAGGCCCGGCAAAAAAGATAGGGTAGGGAGAAAGGTTAGGCAGGCGAAACCCGGAACGAGAGAGGCTAGGGGACAGTCCTGGAAGGCAAAGGTGCAGGGGCCCAACCTGGAGGAGAAAGGTGGGGTGGGGCCAAACCTAGAAGGCAAAAGCTGGGGGGGGCCAACCTGGAACAAGAAGGGTTGGTTCAGGACCAGGCCTGGAAGGAAATTGCAAGGGCATCAAACCTGGAACAAGAAGCTCGTGGCCAGGCCTGGAAGGCAAAGGTGGGGGTCCCAATCTCGAACAAGAATAGTTAGGGTCCAGAACTGGGAGGCAAAGGCGGCGGATGGGTAGGTGGGCTGGGAATGGAAGGCAAAGGTGGGGGGGTAACTAGAATGAGAATAGTTTGGGGCTAGGCCTGTAAGGAAAAGGTGGGGGGTCCAAAAGGGAAAGGAAAGGCATGGGGGCCAAACCAGGACTGGGAAGCCGGGAGGTCAAAGGCGGGGGGAGCAAACCTGGAATGAGAAGAGCTACGGGCCTGGGCCTGGAAGGCAAAGGCAGGGAGGGATCCAATCTGCAAGGCAAAGGCAGGTGGGTGCAACCTGGAATGGAAAGGCCTCAGGGCCAGGCCAGGATGGCATAGGTTCAGCAAGATGTAAAGTTTAGTTTAGGGGATATGTTACGCTATAGAAAGGGATAGGCCAGGGGAAAGGTTAGGCCATGGCAAAAATTTAAGTCGGGGAATAAGTTATGCTAGGGGAAATGGTTAGGCCAGGGGGAAAGGTTAGGCCAGAGGGAAAGGTAAGCCTTCGGGAAAAGGTTAGGATATGTGTAAAGGTTAGGTTCAGGGAAAAGCTTAGGCTAGGGGACAGGGTTAGGCTACGGGAAAAGGTTAGACCAAAGAAAAGGTTAGACCGGGGAAAAGCTTAGGTCATGGAACAGGTTAGCCTAGGGGAATAGGATAGGGAAGGGGCAAAGCTTAGGCTAGGAGAAAAGGTTAGACTAGGGTAAAAGGTCTAGTTACTTAGCCCGGTTAAAGGGTAGGCTATGGAAATTGGTAGGTCTGGGGAAAAATGTTAGGTCAGGGAAAGGATAGGGAAGGGGCAAAGCTTACGCTAGGAGAAAAGGTTGGACTAGGGTAAAAGGCCTAGTTACCTAGGCCGGTGAAAAGGTAGGCTATGGAAAATGGTAGGTCTGGGGAAAAAGGTTAGGTCAGGGAAAGGGTTAGACTATGGTAAATTGTTAGGCTGGGGAAAATGTTTACACAAGCAGAAAAGGTTAGTCCAGGGACAGTTAGGCTAGGGAGAAAGTTAGGCCAAGGAGAAAGTTAGTCTTGGGGAAAATGTTAGTCTCGGGGAAATGTTTAGGCTAGGGGAAAAGCTTAAGCCAGGGGAAAGTTTATGCAAAGGAAAGGTTAGACTAGGGGAAAAGGTTAAGTCAGGGAAAGGTTTAGGCTATGGTGAATGGTTAGGCTAGTGGAAAAGGTTAAGCTAGGGGAAAAGGTTAGGCCAGGGAGAGGTTAGACTAGGGGAAAACCTTAGGCTAGGGGAAAACTTTAGGGTAGGGGAAAAGCTTAGGCCAGCAGAAAAGTATAGGGCAGGGGAAACGTTTAGTGTAGGGGAAAATGTTACATCAGGGAAAATGTTAGGCTAGGGCAAAAAGTTAGGTGAGGGGAAAGGTTAGGCAAGTGAAAAGGTTAGGCGAGGGCAAAGGTTAGGCCTGGCAAAAATGATAGGGTAGGGGGAAAGGTTAGGCAGGGGAAAGCTGGAACGAGAAAGATTAGGGGACAATCTTGGAAGGCAAAGGCGCAGGGGCCCAATCTGGAGGAGAAAGGCGGCGGGGGGCGGGGCAACCTGGAAAGCACAGGTTGGGGGACCCAACCTGGAAAAAGAAGGGTTCAGGACCAGGCCTGGAAAGAAAATGCAGGGGCACCAAACCTGGAACAAGAAGGGTTCGTGGCCAGGCCTGGAAGGCAATGGTGGGGGTCCCAACCTCGAACGAGAACAATTCAGGTCCAGAATTGGGAGACAAAGGCAGCGGGTTGATGGGTGATTAGAAGGCAAAGGAAGGGGGTTAACTAGAATGAGAATGGTTTGGGGCCAGGCCTGTAAGGAAAAGGTGTGGGGTCCAAAAAGTAAAGGAAAAGCGTGGGGGCCAAACCTGGAACGAGAAGGGTTTGGGACCTGGCCTGTAAGGTAAAGGTGGTGGGGTCCAACCTCAAGGCAAAGGCCAGAGGGCCCAACCTCGAATGAGAAGCGTTTGGGGCCAGGCCTGGAAGGCAAAGTTGTGGGGAATAAACCAGGAAAGAGAAGCTTTCGGAGCCAGGGTGGGAGGCAAAGATAGGCTGGGGAGGGCGGCAAACCTGGAACGAGAAGGTTTGGTGCCAGGCCTGGAAGCCAAAGGCAGGGGGAACAAACCTGGAAAGAAAAGGGTTCAGGGCCAGGCCTGGAAGGCTAAAGTGGCGGAGGGCCCATTCTGGAACGAGAAGCCTTCATGGCCAGGCTGGGAAGGCAAAGGTCGGGGGGCAACCCGAATGCTTCGGGGCCAGACCAGGAAGGCAAAGGCTAGTGGGGGGCAAACCTGGAACAAGACGTTTTCTGGGCCAGCCTGGGAAGGCAAAGCCGTGGGGGCCAAACCTGGAACGAGACAGGTTCAGGGCCAGGCCTGGAAGGCAAAGGTGAGGGGGCCCAACCAGGAAAGCGAAGGGTTCGGGGCTAGGCCTGGAAGGAAAATGCATAGGAACCAAACATGGAATGAGAAGGGTTTGCGGCCAGGCCTGGAAGGCAAAGGCCCGGGGGACCAATCTGGAACGAGATGGGTTAGGGGCAGGGGCTGGAAGGCAAAGGCTCGGGGGGCAGGATGGGAAGGCAAAAGCTGGTGGGGACAAACCTGGATCGAGAAGTGTTCAGGGCCAGGCCTAGAAGGCAAAAGTGTGTGTCGGGGGGTGCCCAAGCTGGAAGGCAAAGCCTGGGGGGGCAAAACTGGAACGAGAAGACTTTGGGGCCAGGTCTGAAAGGCAAAGGCAGGGGGCCCAACTTGGAACGAGAAGGATTCGGGGCCAGGTTGAGAAGGCAAAGCTGGGGGCCCAAACCTGGAATGCGAAGGCTTTAGGGCCAGACCAGGAAGGTAAAGGCCGGGGGGGGGCGCGGGGGCCGGCCAAACCTGAATGAAAAGGGTTCAGGGCCCAGCCTGGAAGGCAACAGTGCAGGGGCAGGGGGGTGTCCAACTTGCAAGGCAAAGCTGGGCGAGCCCAAAATGGAATAAGAAGGGTTTGGGGGCCAGGTCGGGAAGGTAAATGCAGAGAGGCCCAACCCTGAACATGAAGGGTTTGGGAACAGGCCTGGAAGACAAAGGCAGGGGCCAGGCTGGGAAGTCAAAGGTGGAGGTGCCTAAGCTGGAACGAGAGGCTTCTGCTGACAGGAGCTGGGTTGGGAAATGTCAGTTTTCTAAAGTCAAACAGGCCCTGACACTGCAGCCAACAAGCCATGAACATTAGGAAATGTTGTTTGGCATCAGGTTCATGGAGCAGGCGATCAGGTGACTCTCCCCATGAATTAATCAGTGATACGGTTCACTGGGGAAGTCCAACAGACACATAATTCCCCTAGGCTTTAATCACTTGATCAATCAAATCAATGGAATTTATTGGGCGCTTACAGCTTAGAAAGATGGTCTAGAGTCAATCATCAGTACTTATTTGAGTGCTTACTGATTTGGGCCTCCCTCCTCAAATCTGCCAATCGCTCTTCCTCCCTTCAAAGCCCTACTGAAGGTGCACCTCCTCCAAGAGGCCTTCCCAGACTAAGCCCCACTTTTCCTCAGATCCCACTCCCTTCTGTGTCACCATGACGGGCACAACTTTGCTCTTTTCCCCTCCCCTCTGCCCCACAACCCTAATGTATATATCTAAAATTTTATTTATATATAGATATCTATTGATTCACTAGATTGACTCACTAGATTGACTGGGTAGTGGAACTTGGGACAACCTCCAATCTGAGCCCCTGCCCAACTCCTACCCATGCTGCCCCCTGCCTCTCTCTTGGGCTTAGAGGGTCCTGACTTCCACCCTAGCCCTGCCCATCAAAGTCAATAGGGGCAGGGAGATATCTGAGCCCCTCCAGCCCAGGGGAGCCACATTCCTCTAAAGACCCTGAGGCTGGGTAGGAGGACAGGGAAGGAAAAAAAAGGGTGTCATCATCCACAAACATGCAAGGCAAAGGCCCCGAACTGGAAAGAAAAGGGTTCAGGGCAAACCTGCAAGGGAAAGGCTGCGGAGCCCAAATCTGAACGAAAAGGTTCGGGGCCAAACCTGCAAGGCAAACTCTGCCGGGGGGTGGGGAGGGGGCAAACTGGTACCAAAATGGTTCCAGGCCAAACCTGCAAGGCAAAGGCTGTGAGACCCAAATTAAAACAAAATGGTTGGGGCCAAACCTGGAAGGCAAACTCGACGAGGGCCAACCTGGAACAAAATGGGTTGGGGGGGTCAAAGCTGCAAGGCAAAGGATAAGGGGGAAATCCTGCAAGGCAAAGGCTGCCTAGCCCAAACTGGAACGAGAGGGGTTTGGGGCCCAACCTGCAAGGCAAAGGCTACAAGCCCCAAACCAGAACGAAAAGTGTTCAGAACCAAACTTGCAAGGAAAACTCGAGCCGGCTCAAACTGGAACAAAAAGGGTTTGGGACCATACCAGCAAGGCATAGGCTGCGGGACCTAAATTGGAATCAAAAGGGGCTGGGGTCAAAGATGAAAGGCAAAGTCTGAGTTGCCCAAACCTGAACAAAAGGAGTTCTGGGCCAAACCTGCTAGGCAAGGGCTGCAGGGCCCAAACGTGAAAGAAAAATGTTCAGGGCCAAACCTACCTGGCAAACTCTAGGGAGCCCAAACTGGAACCAAAAGGGTTTGGGACAAACCTGCAAGGCAAGGTCTGTGGGGCCAAACTGGTACCAACAGTGTTCCAGGCCAAACCTGCAAGGCAAAGGCTGCAGAACCCCAACTTAAACAAAAAGTGTTCGTGGATGAACCTGCAAGGCAAAGGGTGCGGAACACAAGCTTAAATGAAAGGTATTCATGGATAAACCTGCAAAGCAAACTCTGGGGGGCCAAACTGGATCAAAAAGAGTACGGAGTCAACCTGCAAGGCTAAGGCTGCGGGACCCAAACTGGAACCAAAAAGGTTTGGGGCCAAACCTGCATGTAAAACCTAGGGGGCCCAAACTGGAATCAAAAGGGTTTGGGGACAAACCTGCAAGGCAAAGCCTGAGGGTCCCAAAGTGGAACCATAAGAGTTTGGGGCCAAAGCTGAAAGGCAAACGATAGGGGGGCAAACCTGCAAGGCAAAGGCTGCGGGACCTGAAGTGGAACCAAGAGGGTTCAGGTCCAAAGCTGAGGGCAAATTCTAGAGGGCCCAAACTGGAATCGAAAGGATTCGGGGCCAAACCTGCAAGGCAAAGGCTGTGGGTCCCAAAATGGAACCATAAGGGTTCAGGGCTAAAGCTGCAAGGCAAAGGATGGGGAGCAAACCTGCAAGGCAAAGGCTGCGGGGCCCAAAGTGGAACCATAAGGGTTGGGTTCGGGGCCAAAGCTGCAAGGCAATGGATGGGGGAGCAAACTTGCAAGGCAAACTCTTAGGGGGCCAAAACTGGAACCAAGAGTGTTTCAGGCCCAACCTGCAAGGTAAAGGCTTGCAGCATGAGAAGCAGCATGGCTCAGTGGAAAGAGCCCGGGCTTTGGAGTCAGAGGTCATGGGTTCGAATCCCAGCTCTGCCACTTGTCAGCTGTGTGACTGTGGGCAAGTCACTTAACCTCTCTGTGACTCTGTTACCTCATCTGTAAAATGGGATTAAGACTTTGAACTCCACGTGGGACAACCTGATTCCCCTGTGTCTATCCCAGTGCTTAGAACACTGCTCTGCACATGGTAAGCGCTTAACAAATACCAACATTATTATTATTAAAGGCTGAGGGAAGAAAACTGGAATAAAAAGGATTCATGACCCAACTTGCAAGGCAAATGCTTCCTGGCCCACAAAGCAACTAGAACGGTTTGGGGCAAAACCTGCAAGGCAAAGTCTGCAGGACCCAAACTGGAACCAAAAGCGTTCCGGGCCCAACCTGCAAGGTAAAGGCTGAGGGAAGAAAGCTGGAACGAAAAAGGTTCATGGACCATCTTGCAAGGTAAATGCTTCCTGACCCACAAAGCAGCTAGAATGGTTTGAGGCAAAACCTGCAAGGCAAAAGATGCAGGGCCCAAACCTGAACAAAAAGGGTTCAGGGACAAATCTGCAAGGCAAACTCTAGGGGGCCCAAAAACTGGAACCTAAAGCGTTCGGGGCATTACCTTCAAGGCAAACTCTGAGGGGGCCAAGCTGGAACCAAAAGGGTTTGGGTTCAAACCTTCAAGGCAAAGGCTCCTGACCTTCAAGGCAAAGGTTTCAGGTCCCAAACTGAAACGAAACAGTTTCAGGACCTACCTACAAGGCAAAGGCTGCAGGACCTAAACTAGAACCGAGTGTTCTGGGCCTAACCCGCAATGCCAAGTCTGCGGGACCTAAACTGGAACGAAAAGGGTTCAGGGACAAACTGGCAAGGCAAAGGCTGCGGGAAACAAACTGAAATGAAATGGGTAGGGACCAAAGCTGCAAGGCAAACTCTGCGGGGAATAAGCTGGAACAACCTGAATGAAAAGGGTTTGGGCCAAACTTGCAAGGCAAAGGCTGGGGGGACAAACCTGCAAGGCAAAGGCTGTAGGGCCCATACCTGAACAAAAAGGGTTAGGGACCAAACCTGGAAGGCAAATTTGAGGAGGCCCAAACTAGAAACAAAAGGTTCTGGGACAAACTTGAAAAGCAAACTCGGGGGGGACAAAACTGGAACCAAAAGTGCTCTGAGCCAAATCTGCAAGGCAAAGATTATGGGGGGTGGGCGAACCTGGAAGGCAAAGCCTGTGGGGCCCAAACTATTCATTCAATGGAATTTATTGAGCGCTTACTATGTGTAGAGCACTGTACTAAGCACTTGGAATATACAAATCGGTAACAGAGACAGTCCCTGCCCTTTAATGGGCTTACAGTCAAACTAGAACCAAAGCTGTTCGGGGCCAAACCTTCAAGGCAAACTCTAAGGGGCCCAAACTAGAACCAAAAGTGTTTGGGGCAGTACTTGCAAGGCAAACTCTTGGGGGGCCAAGCTGGTACCAAAAGGGATCAGGTTCTGACCTTCAAGGCAAAGGCTCCTGAACTTCAAGGCAAAGGCTGCAGGCCCCAAACTGAAATGAAACAGGTTCAGGGCCAAATCTGCAAGGTAAAGGTGGGGGGGGGGGCCCAAACTGTAACCAAACTTGAAAGGCAAAAGCTATGGGACCCAAACTAGAACCCAGAGTGTTCTGGGTCTAAACTTCAATGCAAAGTCTGTGGGTCCTAAACTGCAATTAAAAGGGTTCAGGGCCAAACCAGCAAGGCAAAGGCTGTGGGGCCCAAATGTGAACGAAAAGGGTTTAGGGACAAACCTGCAAAGCAAAGGCTTCGGGGCAAAACCTGAAGGAAAAAGATTCGGGGCCAAACCTGCAAGGCAGAGACTGGGGGCCCAATCTGGAAAGAAATGGGTTCGGGGGCAAACCTGAAAGGTAAGGGGTGCGGGGTCCAAACTGGAACCAAAATGTGTCGGGGCCAAAGCTGCAAGACAAACTCTTAGGGTGCCCAAACTGTAACCAAAAGGGTTCGGGGCCAAACCTGCAAGGCAAAGTCTGATGTGGCAAACCTGCAAGGCAAAGGCTACAGGGCCCAAACTGAAACCAAGAGTTCGGGACTCAACGTGAAAGACAAAGGCTGAATGAAAAGGGTTCGGAGTCAAACCTGCAAGGCAAACTCTAGGAGGCCCAAACTGGAACCAAAAGGGTTCGGGGCCAAACCTGCAAGGCAAAGTCTGATGTGGCCAACCTGCAAGGCAAAGGCTACAGGGCCCAAACTGAAACCAAGAGTTTGGGACTCAACGTGAAAGACAAAGGCTGAATGAAAAGGGTTCAGAGCCAAACCTGCAAGGCAAACTCTAGGAGGCCCAAACTGGAACCAAAAAGGTTCAGGGCCAAACCAGCAAGGGAAAGGCTGCCTTGCCCAAACTAGAATGAAAAGGGTTCTGGGCCAAACCTGCAAGGCAAAGGCTGCCTGGCCCAAACTGGAATGACAAGGATTCAGGGCCCAATGTGCTAGGCAAAGTCTGGGCAACACAAACTGGAACAAAAAGGGTTCGGGCCAAACATGCAAGGCAAACACTGGGGGGTGGGGCAAACCTACAATGCAAAGACTGTGTGGCCCAACTGGAACCGAAAGGGATAGGGCCAAACATGCAAAGCAAGCTCTAGGCAGCTCAAATTGGAACCAAAATGGTTCAGGGCCAAATTTATAAGGCAAAGGCGGCAGAGCCCAAACTGAACCAAAAGTGTTCGGGGCCAAACCTGCAAGGCAAAGGCTGCAGGACCCAAACCTCAACAAAAAGGGTTCGGGGCCAAAGCTGCAAGGGAAACTCTAGGGAGCCCAAACTGGAAACAAAAGTGTTCGGGTCCAAAGCTGCAAGGCAAAGGCTGAGGGGCCCAAACTGGAACCAAAAAGGTTTGGGGCCAAACCTGCATGCAAAAGCTGCGGGGTCCAAACTTGAACGAAAAGTGTTCGGGTCCAACCCTGCAAGGCAGAGGCTGTGGGGCCCAAACTGGAACGAAAAGGGTTTGGGGCATGGGGGGGGGGAGGGCAAACCTGCAAGGCAAACTCTACGGGGCCCAAACTACGAACCAAAAGCACTCGGGGCCCAACTTGCAAAGCAAATGCTGCGGGGCCCAAAATAGAACCAAAAAGGTGCGGGACCAAACATGCTGCAAGGCAAACTCTAGGGGGCCCAAACTGGAACGAGAAGGGTTCAGGGCCCCATCTGCAAGGCAAAGTCTGGGGGACCCAAACTGGACCGATTAAGGTCGGGCCAAACATGCAAGGCAAAGGTTGTGGGGGCAAACTTGCAAGGAAAAGTCTGCGGGGACAAACCTGTAAGACAAACTATGGGGGTGGCAAACTGGAACAAAAAGGGTTGGGAGCCAAACCTGCAAGGCAAAGGATGCAGGGCCCCAAACATGAACGAAAAGAGTTCAGGGCCAAACCTGCAAGGCAAATTCTAGGTTGCCCAAACTGTAACCTAAAGTGTTTGGGGTCAAATGTGCAAGGCAAAGACTGCGGTGGCCAAACTTGAATGATAAGGGCTCGGGGCCAGACCTACAAGGCAAAGTCTAGGGTGTCCAAACTGGTACAAAAAGGGTTTGGGGCCAAACCTGCAAGGCAAAGGTTGAGGAAACCAAACTGAAACAAAACGGGTTGGGGCCAAACCTGCAAAGCAAACTCTGTGGGGCCCAGACTGGAACAAAAAGGGTTGCAGTTCAAACCTTCGGGACAAAGGCTGTGGGACCTAGACTGGAACGAAAAGTGTTCCGGGCCAAACCAGCAAAGCAAACTCTAAGGCACCCAAACTGGCATAAAAGGGTTCAGGGACAAGCCCGTAAGGCAAAGGCTGTGGGGCCCAAACTGGAACCAAGCAGAGTCGGGGCCAAACGTGCAAGGCAAAGGCTGCCGGGCCCAAACTAGAACCAAAAGGGTTTGGACAAAACCTGCAAGGCCAAGGCTGCGGGGTCCAAACTTGAACGAAAAGGATTTGGGGCCAAATCTGCAAGGCAAAGCCTGAGTGGCCCCAACCAGAACGAAAAGGCTTCAGGTCCAATCCAGCAAGGCAAAGGCTAGGGGGACCAACCTGCAAGGCAAAGGCTGCAGGGCCCAAACTGGAAACAAAAGTGTTGGGGCCAAACCTGCAATGTAATAGTTGTGGGGAACAAACTGAAATGAAAAGGGTTCGGGGCCAAAGCTGCAAGGTAAAGGCTAAGGGACCCAAACTTAAACGAAAAAGGTTCATGGTGAAATTTGCAAGATAATCTCTGACGGGACCAAACAAGAACAAAAAGGGTTGAGAGCAAAACCTGCAAAGCAAAGGCTGTGGGGCCCTTAACCTGAATGAAAAGGCTTCAGGCCAAATCTGCAAGGCAAAGTCTTGGGGGACAAACCTGTAAGGCAAACTCTGAGGGGGTCAAACTGGAACTTTATGGATTGGGGGCCAAACAGGTAAGGCAAAGGTTGCAGGGCCCAAACTGGAACCAAAATAGTTCAGGGTCAAACCTGAAAGGCAACGCTGTGGGTCCGAAACTGGAATGAAAAAGTTTCTGGGCCAAACGTGCAAGACAAAGGATGTAGGGAGGCAAACCTGCAAGGCAAAAGCTGCAGAGCCTAAAATTGGAAAGAAAACTGTTCGGAGCCAAACCTGCAAGGGAAAAGCTGTGGGGGCCTAACTGGAATGAAAAGCGTTCAGGGTCAAATTTGCAAGGCAAAGGCTGCAGGGCCCAAACTGGAATGAAAAGCATTCCGGGCCAAACCTGCAAGGCAAAAATTGCAGGGTCCAAACTGGAACGAAAAGGGTTTGGGGCCAAACCTGCAAGGCAAAGACTGGGGGGCAAAACTTGAACGAAAAGAGTTGGGGGCCAAACCTGTAAGACACAGGCTGAGGGGGCAAAATTGGAAGGCAAAAACTGGGGGATCCAAACTGGAACAAAAAGTGTTGGGGAACAGGCCTGCAAGGAGAAGGCTAGTGGACCCAAAATGGTGGGGGGGCCGAACCTGTATCGCGAAAACTTCGGGGCCAGGTCTAGAAGGCAAAGGTGTGGGGGTCCAACACGGAACTCTAATGGTTAGGGGGCAAGGCCTGGAAGGCAAAGGGGCTGGGGGGCAGGCTGGGAACTCAAAGGCAAAGGGGCCCAACCTGGATCGCGAATGCTTCAGAGCCAGGCCGGGAAGGCAAAGGCTGGGGGTGCCAAACCTGGAACAAGAAGGGTTCAGAGCGAGGCCTGGAAGGCAGAGGATGGGGGAGGTCCGACCTGGAAGGCAAAGGCGGAGCAGCACAACCTTGAATGAAAGGGGTTCGGGGCCAGGCCTGGAAGGAAATGACACAAGTGTCCAAGATTGAAGGCAAAGGTGGGGGGCCAAACCTGAAACAAGAAGGGTTCGGGACCAGGCCTGCAAGGCAAAGGAGGGTGAGTCCAACCTGGAAGGCAAATGAGGGGGACCCAACCTGGAACGAGAAGCCTTCATGGACAGGCTTCGATGGCAAAGGTGGGGGGACCAAACCAGGAATGAGAAGGGTTCATGGCAGGAGAAGTGTTTGAGGCCAGGCCTGGAAGGCATAGGCGGGGGGACCAAACCTGGAACGAGAAGGCTTCATGGCCAGACATGGAAAGCAATGGCGGGGGTGACCCCACCTGGAACGCGAAAGGTTCGGGGCCAGGCCTGGAATGAAAGGGGTGGGAGCAACCTAGAATGAGAAGGCTTCGGGGCCAGGTCTGGAAGGCAAAGGCGGGAGGGTCCAACCTGGAACGAGAAACTTTCGGGGCCAGGTCTGGAAGGAAACGGTAGGGTTTTCCAACCTCAAAGGCATAGGTGGGGCCCAAAACTGGAACAAGAGGTTTTCGGGGCTAGGTCTGGAAGGCAAAGGCAGGGGGGCCCAACCTGGAATGAGAAAGGTTCGGGGCCAAGCCCGGAATAGGGGGGCAACCTGGAACAAGAAGTCTTTGGGAATGGAACAGGTTAGGCTAGGAGAAAAGGATAGGATAGAGGAAAAGCTTAGGCCAGGAGAAAAGGTTAGACTAGGGTAAAAGATTAGGCTGGTGAAAGAGTAGGTTACGCAAAATGGTTGGTGAGGAAAAAGGTTAGGTCAGGGAAAGGGTTAGGCTATGGTAAATTGTTAGGCTAGGGGAAAAGGTTACACTAGGCGAAAAGGTTAGGCCAGGGAAAAAGGCTAAGGAGAAAGTTAGGCCAGGGAGAAGGTTAGGCCAGGGAGAAAGTTAGTCTTGGGGAAAAGGTTAGTCTCGGGGAAATGTTTAGGCTAGGGGAAAAGGTTAGGCCAGGGAAAAGATTAGACTATGGGAAATGGATAAGCAAGGGGAAAAGCTTAGGCCAGGGGAAAGATTTTGCAAGGGAAAGGTTAGGCTAGGGCAAATATTTAGGCTAGGGGAAAAGGTTAAGTCAGGGAAAAGTTTAGGCTATGGTAAATGGTTAGGCTAGTGGAAAAGGTTAAGCTAGGGGAAAAGGTTAGGCCAGGGAGAGGTTAGGCTAGGGGAAAACTTTAAGCTAGGGGAAAAACTTAGACCAGCGGAAAAGTTTAGGGCAGGGGAAAAGTTTAGGGCTGGGGACAGGTTTAGGAGGGGAAAAGTTTAGGGTGGGGAAAATGTTACATCAGGGAAAATGTTCGGCTAGGGCAAAAAGTTAGGCAAGTGGAAAGGATAGGCAAGGGCAAAGGTTAGGGGAAGGGAAAAGTTAGGATAGGGCAAAAGGTGAGACAAGGGGAATAGGTTACACTGTAGGAAAAGGATAGACTGTGGGAAATGGATAAGCTAGGGAAAAGGGTTAGGCGAGGGAAGAAGACTAGGCTAGGGGAAAGAATAGGCTAGGGGAAAGGTTAGGCTAGGGGAAAACGTTAGGCTAGGGGAGAATGTCAGGGTAGGGGAAAAGGTTAGGAGAGGGAAAAAGGAAGCCTAGGGGAAAATGTTAGACAAGGGAAATGAATAGGCTAGGGGAAAGGTTAGGCCAGGGGAAAACGTTAGGCTGGGGGAAAAGGCTAGTGGAAAAGTTAAGGCTAGGGGAAAAGGTTAGGCAGGGGGAAATGGTTAGGCCAGGGGAAGCAGTTAGTCCAGAGGAAATGTTTAGTTCAGGGAAAAGGATAGGACAAGTGAAAAGTTTATTCTAGGCAAAAATGTAGCCTAGGGGAAAGGATATGGGTCAGGTTAGGTTTTGGGAAAGGGTAAGGCCAGAGTAAAAGGTTAGGCTAGGGAAAAAGGTTAATCTAAAGGAAAAGGTTAGGCCAGGGGAATAAGTTAGGTCAGGGAAATGGGAAAGGTAAGGTTAGGGAAAAAGTTAAGATTAGGGGAAAGGTTTAGGCGAGGGGAAAAGGTTAGGTTAGTGGAAACAGTTTAGGGGAAAATATTAGGCATGGGGAGAATGTTGGGGTAGGGGAAAAGGTTAGGTGAGGGGAAATGTTCTGGCTACGGTAAAACATTAAGCCCGGGAAAAATTTAGCCCAGGGGAAAAGGTTAGGCCAGTGGAAATGTTTACACCCGGGGAAAAGGTTAGGCTAGGGGAAAAGATTATTTAAAGGAAAAGGATAGGCCAAGGGAAAAGGTTAGGCTAGGAAAAAACGTTAGACGGGAAAGTTTAGGCTAGGGGTCAGGTTAAACTATGGGAAAAGGTTAGGCCAGGGGAAGAGGTTAGGCTAGGGGAAAAGGGTAGACTGGGGAAAAGGTTATGCCAGGGGAAAACGTTAAGGCAAGGGAAAAGGTTAGGATAGGCAAAAACGTTAGGCTGGGGAAAGGTGAGGCTAGGGGATAAGGTTAGGTCAGGCAAAAAAGTTAGGGTAGGAAAAAGGTTAAACTGGGGAAAATTTGGTCTGGGGAAAAGGTAAGGCCAGGGGAAAGGTTTAGGCACAAGGAAAAGGTTAGGATAGGGGTAAAGGTTTGGTCAAGGGAATAGGCAATGCTAGGGGAAAACAGGCTAAGGGAAAAGTTTAGGCTAGGGGAAAAGTTTTGGTCAGGAAGGAGGTCAGGTCAGGGAGAAAGTTAGGCCAGAAGAAAAGATTAGGTCAGTCGAAAGGATAGGCCAAGGGAAAAGGTTATGCTAGGGGAAAAGGTTAGCCTAGGATAGAGGTTAGGCTAGCGGTCAGGTTATTCTATGGGAAAAGGTTAGGCCAGGGAAAAAGATTAGGCCAGGTAAAAGGTTAGGCAATGGATAAGGTTAAGCCTAGGGGAAAAGATTATGGAAGTTGTAAAGTTTATGCTAGAGGGAAAGGTTAGGCTAGGGTAAAAGATAGGCCAGGGGAAAAGTTTAAGCCAGTGGAAAAGGTTAGGCCAGGGGAAACTGTTTGGTCAAGGAAAAAGGTTTAGCATAATAGGTTATGCTAGAGGAAAAGGTTAGGCCAGGGGGAAAAGGTAGGCCAGGGGGAAAGGTAAGCCTTTGGGAAAGGTTTAGGCTAGGTGTAAAGGTTAGTTTAGGGGAAAAGCAGCATAGGCTTTTTGTAAATGTTAGGTTAGGGGAAGAGCTTGCTCTAAGGGAAAGGGTTAGGCCAGGGGAAAGGTTTTCCCCATAGGAAATGGTTAGGATCAAAGAAATGGTTACGTCAGGGGGAAAGGAAAGCCTTCAGGAAACGGTTAGGCTAGGTATAAAGTTTAGGTTAGGGGAAAAGCAGATTAGGCTAGGTGTAAAGATTAGGTTCAGGGAAAAGGTTAGGCTAGGGGAGAGAATAGCCTAGGGAAAACATTAGGCTAAGGGAAAATGTTTAGCTTAGGGGAAAGGTTTGGGCTAGGGGCAAAGTTCAGGCTGGGGCAAAGTTCAGGCTAGGGGAAAAGGTTAGGCCAGGGGAAGCGTTTAGGCCAGGGGAAACGTTTAGGCCAGGGGAAACGTTTAGGCCAGGGGACAACGTTAGACCAAGGGAAAAGTTTAGGCTAGATAAAAACGTTGCGCTAGGACAAATGTAAGGCTAGGGGAAAGTATTATGCCAGGGGAAAATGTTAGTCTAGGGGAAAATGTTAAGCCAAGGGAAAAGGCTGGCTAAGCAAAAACATTAGGCTGGGGAAAGGGTAGGCTAGGGGAAAGGTTTAGGCCAGGGGATAAGGTTAGGTCAGGGACAAAGGTTAGGCTAGGAAAAAGGTTTAGGCACAGGGAAAAGGTTAGGATAGGGGTAAAGGTTAGGCCAGGGGAATAGGTAAGGCTAGGGGTAAGGTTATGCTAGGGAAAACACTAGGCTAAGGGAAAAGTTTAGGCTGGGGGAAAAGTTTAGGCTAGGGGAAAGGTTTAGATAAGGGGATAGTTTTGGCTATGGGAAAGGTCTGGGGTATGGGAAAAGGTTAGGCCAGGGAGAAGGTTAGGTCAGAAGAAAAGGTTAGGTCAATGGAAAGGGTAGGCCAAGGGAAAAGGTTATGCTAGGGGAAAAGGTTAGCCTAGGATAGAGGTTAGGCTAGGGGTCAGCTTATTCTATGGGAAAAGGCTAGGCAAGGGGAAAAGTTTAGCCTAGGGGAAAATGTTAGGCGAGGGAAAAAGGCCAGGCTAGGAGAAAATGTTAGTCTAGGGGAAAGATTATGCCACGGTAAATGTTAGGTTAGGGGAAAATATTAGGCTAAGGGAGAAAGTTGTTTGGGGAAGGGGAAATGGTTAGGAAGGGGAAAAGGTTAGGCTAGGGGAAAACAAGCTAGAACAAAGGTTTAGGCTAAGGGAAAAGCTTAGGCCAGGGGAAAAGGTTAGGCTAGGGAAAAAGGTTAGGTCATGGGAAACAATAGGCCAAGGGAAAAAGGTAGTCTAGGATAAAGGTTAGGCTAGTGGTCAGGTAAGGCCATGGGAAATGGTGAGGCCAGGGGATGAGGTTTGGCCAGGGGAAAGGTTAGGCCAGGGAAAAGGGTAGGCCGGGGGAAAGCTGAGGCCAAAGGAAAAGGTTAAGCATAATAGGTTATGCTAGGGGTAAAGTTAGGCCAGGGGGAAAGATTAGGCCGGGGAAAAGGTTAGGCCGGGGGAAAGGTAAGCCTTTGGGAAAAGGTTAGGCTAGGTGTAAAGGTTAGTTTAGGGGAAATGTAGGATAGGCTAGGTGTAAATGTTAGGTTAGGGGAAAAGCATGGGCTAGGGGAAAGGGTTAGGCTAGGGGAAAAGGTTAGGCCAGGGGTAAGGTTTATGCCTTGGGAAATGGTTAGGATCAAGGAAAAGGTTAGGCCAGGGTTAACGGTTAGGCCAGGTGAAAAGTTTAGGCCAGGGGGAAAGGTAAGCCTTCAGGAAAATGTTAGGCTAGGTGTAAATCTTAGATTAGGGGAAAAGCAGATTAGGCTAGTTGTAAAGGTTAGGTTGTGGGGAAAGGTTAGGCTAGGGGAAAAGGTTAGGCCACGGGGAAAATAGGCCGGGGGAAAGGTTAGGCCAGGGGGAATGGAAAGCCTTTGGGAAAAGCTAGGTGTAAAGGTTAGGTTCAGGGAAAAGCAGGTTAGGCTAGGTGTAAAGGTTAGGCTGGGGGAAAGGTTAGTTTCAGGCAAAAGGTTAGGCTTAGGGAAAAGGATAGGCCAAGGGAAAAGGTTAGGCCAGGGGAAAAGGTTAGGCCAGGGGACAAGGTTAGACTAGGGGAAAAGGTTAGGCTAAAGGAAAAGTTTAGGTTAGGTGAAAGGATAGGCCAAGGGAAAAAGTTAGGCTAGGGGAAAAGGTTAGCCCATGGGATAAGTTGAAGCCAGGCAAAAGGTTATGTTAGGGGAAAAGGATAGGTAGGGGAAGAGGTTAGGCGAGGGGAAAAGGTTAGGCTAGGATAAAGATTTGGTTAGGGGAAAAGTTAAGGCTAAGAAAAAAGGTTAGTGTTGGCAAAAAGGCTAGGTTAGGGGAAAAGGCTAAGGTAGGGGAAAAGATTAGGTCATGAGATAAGTTTAAGCTGGGAAAAAGGATATGTTAGGGGAAAAGGATAGGCTCGGGGAAAACGGTTAGGTCAGTGAATAGGTTGGGTTTGGTGTAAACATTAGGTTAGGGAAAACCTTAGGCTAGGGGAAAGGGTTAAGCTTGGGGAAAATGTTAGACTGGGGGAAAAACATTAGGCTAGAAGAAATGGTAAGCCTGGGGGAATAGTTTAGGCTAGTTGAAAAGGTTAGGCCAAGGAAAAGTTTAGTCCATGGGAAAACGTCAGGCAAGGGGAAAAGGTTAGGCTGGGAAGAATGTTAGGCCAGGGAGAAGGCTAGGTTAGGGGAAAGGTTAGGCTATGGGATAGGTTTAGGCAAGGTGAAAAGTTTAAGTTAGGGGAAAAGATTTGGCTAAGGGAAAATGTTAGGCCAGGGGAAAAGGGTAGGCCAGGGAAAGGTTAGGCTAGGGGAAAGATTAGGCAAAGGGAAAGATTTGGCTAGGGAAAGTTTAGGCTAGGGATAAAGGTTAGGCTAAGGGAAAATGTTAGGCTAGGGGAAAAGGTAATGCAAGGTGAAAATTTTAGATTAGGGGAAAATGTAGGGCTAGGGGAAAAGGTTAGGCTAAGGGAAAAGGTTAGTCTTGAGAAAATGTTTAGCCTAGGGGAAAAGGTTAAGCTTGGGAAGAGGTTAGCCTACAGAAAATGGATAAGCCTAGCAGAAAGGGTTAGGCCAGGGGAACGATTAGGCAAGGGAAAGGTTAGGTTAGGGGGAAAAGGTTAGGCTAGAAGAAAAGGTCAGGCTGGGGAAAAGCTTAGGCCAGGGGAAAAAGATAGGTCGGGGAAAAGGTTAAGCTAGGGGTAAAGGATAAGCTAGGGGAAATATTAGGTTGGGGAAAATATTAGGCAAGGGGAGAGGATTAGGCAAGGTGAAAAGTTTAGGTTAGGGCAAATGTTAGGGCTAGGGGATAAGGTTAGACTAGGGGGAAAGTTTAGGCTAGGGGAAACGTTAAGGCTAGGGGAAAAGTTAAGGCTAGGAGAAAATGTTAGGCTAGGCGAAGAGGTTAAGCTATGGGAAATGGTTAAGCCAAGGGGAAAAGCTAGGCTAGGGGAGGCCACAGGCAAAGGTTAGGCCAGGGGAAAGGATAGGCCAAGGGAAAAGGTTAGGTGAGGGGAAAGCTTAGGCTTTGGGAAAAGTTTTGGCCAGGGGAAGAGGTTAGGATAGGGGAAAGGGTTAGGCCAGGGTAAAATGTTAGGCAACGGGAAAAGGTTAGTCTATGCGAAAAGGTTATGCAATGGGATAAAGTTAGGCTGGGGAAACGGTTAGCCTGGGGAAAATGTTAGGCTAGGGAAAATGTTAGGCTAGGGGAAAATGTTAGGATACGGAAAAAGGTTAGGCCGGGGTTAAGCTTAGGCCAGGGGAAAAGATTAGGCCAGGTGAAAAGTTTAGGCTAGGGGAAAATATTAGGCTAGGGGAAAAAGTTAGGCTACAGGAAAAGTTAGGCAAGGTCTAAAGTTTAGGTTAGGGGAACAGGATTGAGTAGGGTAGCAGGTTAGGTTAGGGTAAAAGGCTAGGCTATGGGAAATGATTATGTTAGAGGAAAGGTTAGGTTCTGGGAGGGGGTTGGTCTAGGGGAAAAATGTTAGAATAGGGGAAGAATTAAGTCCAGGGGAAAAGGATAGGCCAGGGAAATGTTTAAGCCGGGTAAAAAGTTGTGTTAGGGGAAAAGGTTAGGCTAGGGGTAAAGGTTAGCCCAGGGAAAAGGTTAGACTAGGGGAAAAGTTTAGGTCATGGAAAGGTTAGGCTAGGGGAAAAGGTTAGACCAGGGGAGAAGGATAAGCCAGGGGAACAGGTTAGGCACAAGAGAAGTTTAGGCCATTGGAAAACGTTAGGCCAGGGTAAAAGTTAGGCCAAGGAAAAAGGTTAAGCATAATAGGTTATGCTAGCGGAAAAGGTTAGGCCAGGGGGAAAGGTAAGCCTTTGGGAAAATGTTAGGCTAGGTGTAAAGGTTAGTTTAGGGGAAAGCAGGAATGGCTAGGTGTAAATGTTAGGTTAGGGGAAAAGCTTGGGCTAGGGGAAAGAGTTAGGCTAGGGAAAAAGGTTAGGCCAGGAGAAAGGTTTACACCTTGGGAAATGGTTAGGATAGGTGAAAAATTTAGGCCAGGTGAAAAGTTTAGACCAGGGGGAAAGGTAAGCCTTCAGGCCCCTTTGCTCACCACCTCCTTCCTCTTCTGCCCTAACCTTTAATAATAATAATAATAATGATGTGGCTATTTGTTAAGCACTTACCATGTGCAGAGCACTATTCTAAGCACTGGGGGGATACAAGGTGATCAGGTGTTCCACGTGGGGCTCCCAGTCTTCATCCCCATTTTACAGATGAGGTAACTGAGGTCCAGTGAAGTGGCATGTCCAAAATCACACAGCTGAAAAGCAGTGGAGAAGGGATTAGAATCCATGACGACTGACTCCCAAGCCCGGGCTCTTTCCACTGAGCCATAATGCTTCTCCAATAATGTTGGTATTTAAGTGCTTACTATGTGCAGAGACTGTTCCAAGGGCTGGGGTAGATAGAGGGTAATCAGGTCGTCCCACTTGAGGCTCACAGTTAATCCCCATTTTACAAATGAGGTAACTGAGGCATAGGGAAGTTAAGTGACTTGTCCACAGTCACACAGCTGACAAGTGTCAGAGTTGGGATTCAAACCCACGACCTCTGACTTCCAAGCACGGGCTCTTTCCACTGAGCCATGATGCTTTTCTAATCATCTTTAATCATTCACACATGCCCCAATCCCCTTCCCTTAGAGGTGGAAACTCAGCTCCTCTGCACCCTCCCTAAAGGAAGAACAGTCTTTATAGCCAGGTAGTATAAGAAGCTTCTGGTAGGTAAAGTGGCTGGTCCCTCTCTTCCCCTCACCAGGACCCCTTAGACATCCACCTCCAGATGGCTCTGAGTTGAGTTTAGGAAGCTCCTGCAAGAACCAGCCTGCTCACAATGTCTCATGTAGACCACATCTGTCCCATCCCATCCCCACACAGCCTCCCACCTACATAATGGACATACCAGTGGTCTCCCAGATCTTTAAGAGCCCTACTGAAATTGTGTCTTCTTCAGTAAGCCTTCCCTGACTAAACCTCACATCCTCCCCATGCCCAGCCCCAACACACACACATACACACACTCTATTTACCCCTTCAACTCATCCGTTCACTTAGGCACACCCGACCACTGAACTAACACCCCACAACAATTAGGTATATATCCTTCCATTTAGATCCTTACTTTACCTGCATTGTATTAATTAGGTCCTTCCCATTCAACTGTTGCTGGACCAATAAGATTGAAAAGGAACTCTGGTAGTATATGGGAAACAAGCATATCTTGAAGATGTAAGAGAGCAGAAAAGTGGGGACAGGTCTGTTAAGGGTGGTGAGTCAGGGCTGCAGTCAACATGTCTGTTAATTCTGTTGTACTGTACTGTACTCTCCTAACCTTGTAATACAGTCAGTGCTCTACACATAGTAAGCACTAAGCAAACATCACTGATTAATTGCAGGAAGGAATTGTCTCTTGGAATTTCCACAGCCACAGAGAAAGGCTGAAGAACAAAGAGGCAGTTTGAGTGGCCAAGAAGCCTTCTGAAATGGAATGTTAGGCCCTTCAGCCCACTATTCACCTCCCTCACAGGCACGAATAAAGTTGGGAAAGGGGAAAGATTACCAAGGACACCTTTAAGGAAATTACCTGCCCCCAAACAGCCCCTAGTTAGCACGCCAGAAAGCAGATGCAAAGTTACCCCGAACTCCACACATCCTTCAACCCCAAAACGTTCCTTTTATCCTCCTAAACTCACCCCTAACAGTAAAATCAACACACGCAACTCTAAATAATCTCATGCTCTGGAGGTTTATACAGGGGAGGGGAAGGGCAGGGGCGGGGTTAGGGCCCGGCCTGATGTTAGTAATCCACTTGATTAGAAACAGCTGGGTGAGAGATCAGGTGTCCTGGGAGGAAGCCCTAGCAGCTTCATTGGAAAATGGGATGGCTTTGGGAAAGATAGGGTAGGACGGCATAGGGGGAAAGGGATAGGATTGGATTGAATCTCTAGCAGGAAAGGATTTGTCCAGGGAAACACAAATTACAAACAGCTCTCCAGGGGTTCTCATCTCTGGCCTGAGCCCCACTCCACCTTTCTTTCCTGTCTGAGTTCCCTCCTCACAGCCCCACATCCAACCTGCTGACACTGGATCCCAGGAGTGGTCAGAGCAGTCTGGACCTGTAAAGCAGAAAAACCGTCACTCTCCCCAACTTCTGAGCCCTCCTAAAATCACATGTCCTCCAAGAGCTCTTCCCTAACTAAGCCCTCATTTCCACTATTTGATACAGAAGGGAGTGAGAGAAGAGGGCAAGTGTTGATTTGGGCTTTATTTTGTGCATGTGTGTTGTTTTAATGTTTCATTGATCTTAACGTGTCAGTCTCTAGTTTTTCTCAGAGCTGGAGAAGGAGGCATAGAAGATTGCAGACAAGCTAGTTTTCTGTGGGGGCTGCGGGGCAAACACTGTTTCTATGTCTGACCCAACAGGACAGACTCATGCTCCCCTTCTCCCCCACACCCACCTCCTGCTCCCTCCAAAACACAGGACTCACTGCAGAGCTCTCCTCTGGGTAGGAGGCACTATAGTTTGGGTCTAATGGAAGCAAAGTGTCACTATACCTTCTCCACCAGTCCTGACTGAGACACATCTGGAGTTGTGGAACCTGACCTTCTAAGAGACACATGTGGATTAGTGAGGGGCCAAATTCCCTTGCCCTGCCCTCTGCTTCTGTGGCCAAACCCTTCAGTTTTCTGCAGATTCTGCTGTCTCATAGCTGGAGAAAGAGGGGTAGGTGATTGCAGACAACATAGGTTTCTTTGGCAGACACCATTTTCCCTCTCCTCCACCAAACATTAAACCTATCATTTGGAGAGGTGAGGGTTAAAGACAGACCACCTCACTAAAATGACTGCAACAATATCCCCTTCTTTATTTAAATTAATGTCTGCCTCCCCATCTAGCCTGTTAGCTTGTTATGGGTTGGGAATGTGTCTGTCCTACGGGTACTCTCCCAGTCGCTTAGTACAGTGCTCTGCATACAGGAGGCACTCCATTAATCCAATTGATTGACTGAAGGTGCAGAACTGCATGCACACTGGATAGAATTCAGTTTCTGGTACAATACCTACCTCCTATCCTCCCAGCCCACACCACTGTAAACCCGATTTCAGGCAGGAATCTGCACAACTCTGTTTCTCAGAGAGAAATAGGGGCGACACCCTGATCTCCTCCTACTATTAGAAAGCACAGACTTCCACAGTGAGCCCAAAAGGGTCCCTTCTCCGGAGAATGAGGCTGTGCAGTGACCTTTAGTCAGGACTGTAGTCCCAGAGGGGCTTGCCCCATCTATAGAATTAAGGGTCCTGGGTCTTCTCAGTGCCAGGCAAATCAGACAGAACTAGCTTCCTGCACAGAGCCCAGGTCCCTGTTCTCCCATGGGTGGCATCCACCTCATCACTCTTCTTCCCCCCAACATTTACACACACACACACACACACACACCCCACACCCCCCACACTTCCCTTTGGGGAAGCAATGCAGCCCATTCTGTAAGAGGGAAAATCTAGGAGTTGAGTCTGCCCACAGCATAAGAGAGATGATCCTTGAGGCTGAGGAGAAACATTGAGCAACTGTTCTGGAGAGATACCCCTGGAACCAGAACCACCCTCGGGACTGAGAGCAGCAGCCTGCCTGGTGACACTAAAAGGAATTCTGGGCAGCTGTGCCTATTGCCACCTGGTGGCAACAAGCATTGGCCTGAAAGGCTGCCCTTCTCAATAGCCCCACGGTGAAACTTGCTATTGTTCTGAGAGGCTTCGCCTCTCTATCACTCCCCGCGTGGCACTGATCTTTTTTATGGTGTTTGTGAAGCTCTCATTATGTGCCAGGCACTTTACTAAGCACTGGAATAGGAAGAAGCCCATCAGTTTGGATGTAGTTCACGCCCCACATGGGACTCACAAGTCTTAATCCCCATTTTAGAGATGAGGTAAATGAGATGTTCTTCCCCTTGATTCTATTTATTGCCATTGTTCTTGTCTGTCTGTCTCCCCCGATTAGACTGTAAGCCCGTCAAAGGACAGGGACTGTCCCTATCTGTTACCGATTTGTACCTTCCAAGCGCTTAGTACAGTGCTCTGCACATAGTAAGCGCTCAATTAATACGAATGAATGAATGAATGAATGAATGAATGAATGAATGAATGAATGAATGAGGCGCGGAGAAGTGAGTTGACTTGCCCAAGGTCACCCAGAAGACAAGTGGCAGGGACGGTTTAAGAGCCAGGTCCTTCTGACGCGCAGGTCTGAACTGTAGCCACAAGGCGGTGCTGCTTCTCTCTTGGTGATTCCGGGAGGCCGCGCCACTCTAAAGCCACCTGCTGGTCCTTTGCTCCAACTGCGCCAATTCTCTCATTGGGCCTCCATCTTGTCTATGTCGCCCCCGACTCCTTTTCCACGGTCTCCCTCTAGCCTGGAACTCCCTTCCTGTCCACATAGTCCAGACCACAACTTTCCCATTCTTCAGAGCATTATTAAGGTTTCAACTCCGCCAACAGGCCTTCTCTGATTAAGTCCTCTTTCCCCCCTAGCTTCTTCACCGTTCTGCATCAACACCCTTGTATCTATAACCCTTAGATTCCACTATTTGCCGTGCAGCATTTATGTGCATATCTGTAAACTATGCACTCTGTATACAGAAGTGCAGTGGGTGTGAGCACAGAGGGGGTAGGTAATGGTAATAATAATAATCATGATAAATAATAACTGCGGTATTTATTTAGCGCTTAAAATATGCCAGTCACGGTACTAAGCATTGGGGTAGATACAAAAAAAATTGGGTTGGACGCAGTCCTTGTCCCACGTGAAGCTCACGGTCTCAAGACCCATTTGGATAAATTAGGTAACTGAGGCACAGAGGAGTGAAGCGACTTGCCCAGGGCCACACAGCACTCAAGTGGCCGAGCCAGGATTAGAACCCTTTACCTTTAAACTCCCAGGCTTGTGCTCTAGCCACTAAAGAGAGAACGAGGTGAAAACATACTGCTGATTATTGAGCGTGGACTATGTGGTGAGAACAGTAGGACGTGCTGGAGGAGTACGATACTGAGTTATTATGCTATATGTTAAGCACTTACTATGTGCCAAGCACTGTTGTGAGTGCTACGGTAGATCCAAGGTGATCAGTTCATCCTACATGGGGCTCACAGTCTTCATCCCCATTTTACAGATGAGGGAATTGAGGAATGGAGAAATTAAGTGACTTGCCCAAGGTCACACAGCAGACAAGTGGCAGAGATGGGATTAGAACCCACATCCTCTGACTCCCAAGCCTGTGCTCTTGCCACTAGGTCTTGTGCTTGTGGGCAGGGAATGTGTCTGTCCTATTGTACTCTCCCAAGTGCTTTGTAGAGTGCTTGGCACACATTAAGCCCTCCATCATGTCTGGCATTGTGAGACCTGGAGTTATGATATCTGGTCCTGGGAGACTCGCCCCAGTGTGAGTGACTATGGAGGCCCAAGTCTCCCCGTCCTGCCCTCCATCACCTGCTAAGAGACACATCTGTTGGTCACTTCAGACTCCAGGAGAGCCATTTGTCTGATAGAAAGGGAGAGATGGGGGGGAAAACCATCTAGGTTACCAACATGAGTCTTCCCGAAATGTGGGTTGCCCACAAGAGGTGCGGTTTGACAATTGCAGCTATGTCATCATGGCCGAGTGGAAAGAGCATGGGCTTGGAGTCAGAGGTCATGGGTTCTAAGCCCGGCTCCACCACTTGTCAGCTGTGTGACTTTAGGCAAGTCACTTAACTTCTCTGTGCCTCAGTTACTTCATCTGTAAAATGGGGGTCAAGACTGTAATTCCCACATGGAACAAGCAACTGACCTTGTATCTATCCCAGAATTTAGAACAGTGCTTGGCACAGAGTAAGTCCTTAACATATACCATCATTATTATTGTCTCACAAGTAGTGTGGCTTAGTGGAAAGAGCACGGGCTTGGGAGTCAGAGGATGTGGGTTCTATGCCCATCTCTGCCACTTGTCTGCTGTGTGACCTTGGGCAAGTCACTTAACTTCTCTATGACTCAGTTGCCTCATCTGTAAAATGGGGATTAAGACTGTGAGCCCCACGTGGGACAACCTGATTACCTTGTATCTATCTCAGTGCTTGGCCCATAGTAAACACTTAACAAATACCATAATTATTATTATTATTATTATTATTAAGTAGACTACCAGCTCCTGCAGCTCAAAACCTTTAACTAACACCATCTTCATACTCCCAATTCCATTAGACATTCTCCAGGAACTGGATGCCCAGAACAATGAAAGACAGAATTTGACCCCTGCACTCCTGTTGTAGAACTGAAGTCCACAAGGCTCTGAAACTTAAAGAGGAACAGGGGTGACATGCTAATGCCACCCTGTCCTACTCCTGACATTAGACTTCTCCCTACTTCCACCCCCCAGAAGCCACCACTGTCAAGGCCACAATTCATTCATTCAATAGTATTTATTGAGCGCTTACAATGTGCACAGCACTGTATTAAGCGCTTGGAATGTACAATTCGGCAACAGATAGAGACGATCCCTGGCCATTGACGGGCTTACAGTCTAGTAGGGGGAGACAAACAGACAAAAACAATAGCAGTAAATAGAATCAAGAGGATGTACACCTCATTAACAAAATGAATAGGGTAATAAAGATATATACAAATGAGCAAATGAGCACAGTCCTGAGGGGAAGGGAGAGGGGGAGGAGCAGAGGGAAAGGGGAGGAAGGGGGCTTAACAGAGGGGAGGTGAAGCGGAGGGCAGAGAGGCACCAGATGGAGCAGAGGGAAAAAGGGAAGCTCAGCCTGGGAAGGAGGCTTGGAGGAGGTGAGCTCTCAGTAGGGCTTTGAACAGGGGAAGAGAGTTAGTTTGGTGGAGGTGAAGAGGGAGAGCATTCCAGGTCAGCAGGAAGACGTGGGCCAGGGGTCGATGGCGGGATAGGCAAGAATTGGGGATGGTGAGGAGGTGAGCGGCAGAGGAGCGGAGCGTGTGGGGTGGGCAGTAGAAAGAGAGAACGGAGGAGAGGTAGGAGGGGGCAAGGTGATGGCGAGCCTTGAAGCCTAGAGTGAGAAGGTTTTTGTTTCGTGCGGAGGTTGATAGGCAACCACTGGAGGTTTTTAAGAAGGGGAGTGATATGCCCAGAGCATTTCTGCAGGAAGATGATCTGGGCAGTGGAATGAAGAATAGACAACACCCCTTCTCTGGGCCTGAAGATATGCAAGATGAGTTTGCAGACAGGACTGAGGGCAATGGGAGGTTTGATCCATCTAGAGAATTAAGGGCGACGGGTGTTCTCCGTTCCACAATCGGGTCAGAAAGAACCAGTTCCCTGCACAGAGTCCCGGTTCCCATTTCCAGTACCAGCCTCTGTGCTGGGGGTGGCAGCCCCCTCCTCTGTCTCTTCTGCTTCTCCAGAGCTGAACTTGGATGCATGGAAATTCAAACACAAACATATTCTCCAACCACAAACAAGACCTTCCCTTAGAGGTGTCAGCACAGTTCCTGGCTCCATCACTCCACAAGGATTAGAGTTGGGATCCTCATTGTGATGCACACGGAGGGGGTCCCCAATTTGATAGGAGCTACCACTATCACATGTGGAGGAATTCCCCAGTTGTCGACAGGGGTTTGCAGGGCTCCAGGTCTGCTCAGTTGGTCAAGCCAAATCCAGCTCCCTGCACCAAGCCCCAGTTCATGAGTCCAGAACCAGCTTTCCTGCTGACTATGGCAGCCCCTTCCTTATTACTCTCCCCAAAGCTAACCCCATCTTTCATGCATGCAAGCACACATGCACGCGCACACTCCTTTGAGTGGGAGTGAATTACAGAGCTCCATCTTTCAATGGTGGGGGTGCATTTGGGAATTGATGTGACTGCCCAAGTGCAGGGGGATAAACTTCAAGGGTTTAGAGTTGTGATGAGCTGCAACTGCAGAGGGAGCAGTAGCCTGTAGGATTCTCCCCTTGGTCAGCCAGACCCAACCTGTAGAGTTCTGGAGGAGAAGGTCTTGTGAGGCTTTCCTTCTCCCAGGGCTTAGAGCCAACTGGGCCCAGAAGCAGGGGTCTTAGAACTCACCATAAATGCCTCCTCCGAAGATGGGGAAGAGGATCCTCAGTCTCATGGGAGAGAAGCCACACTGGAACCATTCATCCAGCTAATTAATTAAGCCAGTTAATTTCCCCCTGCACTGCACTTAGCAGATCACTGGGTATTTCAATTCTGCTGCTTTGGATGCTTCTGCTGACAGGAGCTGAATTGGGAAATGTCAGTTGTCTAAAGTCAAACAGGCCCTGACTCTGCAGCAAACAAGCCATGAACATCAGGAGAAGTCCTTTGGCATCAGGTTCACGGAGCAGGCGACCAGGTGATGATGCCAAAGACTTTTCCCGTGAATTAATCAGTGATGAGCTCCAGTCAGGGAGTCCAACAGACACACAATTCCCCCAGGCTTTAACCACTTGATCAGTCACATCGATGGAATTTATTGGGCACATACTATGTGCAGAACAGTGGACTGAGACCTTGGGAGAGGACAATAGAACAGAGCCGATAGACATGTTCCCTGCTTACAATGAGCTTACAGTTTAGAGGGATGGTCTAGAGGCAATCAGCAGTACTTATTGAGGGCTTACTGTGTGCTGAGCACTGGACTGAGCGCATGGGAGAGAACAATACAATAGAGTCGGTAGACATGTTCCCTGCCCACACTGAGCTTACCCAGATGTTTGTAGCAGAAAAGAGGATGAGACATTATTTTGAAGTTATCTTCAGAGAGGAGTAACACTCTCATTCCACCTTTCTGAATGCTCCTTTTGTTCCAGTGGTATTTGTTAAACCCCTTATTATGTGCCTGTCTTAAGAGCTGGGGCATATATGAGCTGATCGGGTTGGACAAAGTCCAGTCCCACATGGGGCTCACAGTCTTAATCCTTATTTTAAGCTCGTTGAGGGCAGGGAATACAGGACTGGATTAACCAGTATCTACCCCAGCATTTAGTTCTGTAGTGCTAATGGTATTTGCTAAGTGCTTATCATGTACCATGCACTGTTTGAAGCGCAGAAGTAGATACAAGCTAATCAGGTTGTATACAGTCCATGTTCCACGTGGAGCTGACAGTCCTTATTCCCATTTTACAAATGAGGTGACCGAGGTAGAGGGAAGTGAAGGGACTCGCTCAAGGTAACACAGCAGACCAGCGGCAGAACTGGGATCGGAAGCCAGGTCCTCTGACCTCCGGGCCCAGACTCTCTCCATTAGGCCACACTGCTTAGCACTTAAATGCCATTATAATTATAATAATGACATGGCTTCAGCTACCATGTCAGTATGAATGACTCCCAAATCCATCTCTCCAACCAACTGCCTCTTAAGAGTGGGAAAAGCTTTTTCATTCCAAACAGTACCTTCAAGTCATCAATTATGAATCCATTCTATCATTATCCCCTCTCTATAATTTCTATTAATGTCTGTCTCCCCATCTAGACTGTAAGCTCATTGTGAGAGGGGAACCTGTTTTCCAACTAAGATGTATTGGACTCCCCCAAGTGCTTCGTTAGAGTGCTCTGCACACAGTATGTGCTTGATACCTTTGATTCACTGTGAGCTTATCGTGACTTTATAACAATTATAATGCTTCCACAAAGATTTGGATAGACTCTCTGAAGCATCCAGAAATACCAACAGCCAAAAAAGTGACTATAATAGGGAATTTTTGCCATTCAAATTTGGAAAAAATAAAAGTAATCGCAAGTCATGGTATTAGCTCCACATGGGACAGGGCCTGGGTCCAACTCGATTTGCTTACTTCCACCCCACCTCCCGCTACAGTGCCTGGCACATAGTAAGTGCTTAACGAATACCCTTATTATTAATAATGAAAATGATAATAATAATAATATTGGTAATTCAATACCTCTTTCTCCTGCTTTTTATACTGTGAGTTCCATGTGGGACAGGGACTGAGCCTGACCTGATAATCTTGAATCTACCCAGGGCTTGGTACAGTGCTGGGCACATAGTGGGCATTTAACAAATGCCAACACAATTATTATTATGCAGGTAGGGTTGGGAGCCAGCTGCTTTCTCAACAGATTTTTGTCCTCTCTCTCCTTTCCTAGCCTTGTTAACTAGAGGAGTATGGTTTGGCTCCACAGACTGAACCTGGCCAAAAAGGTCACATGGAAGTTTCACCAATAGGGTTTATTTTTCTACACAGATGTTCTGGACATGTCCCCCACTCCCCTCAAAAATCTTCAGTGGTTGCCTATCCATGTCCCTATCAAACAAAAGCTCCTCACTATTAATAATGATAATAATAATAATAATAATGTTGGTATTTGTTAAGCGCTTACTATGTGCAAAGCACTGTTCTAAGTGCTGGGGTAGACACAGGGAAATCAGGTTGTCCCACGTGGGGCTCACAGTCTTCATCCCCATTTTACAGATGAGGGAACTGAGGCACAGAGAAGTTAAGTGATTTGCCCACAGTCACACAGCTGACAAGTGGCAGAGTTGGGATTTGAACTCATGACCTCTGACTCCAAAGCCCGTGCTCTTTCCACTGAGCCACACTGCTTCTCTATTGACTTCACTATTGAGTTTAAAGTTCTCCAACACCTTGACCCTTCCTACCTCACCTCTCTTCTCTCCTTCTACAGCCCCCACACTCAGCTCCTATGGTGTTAACCTTCTCACTGCGCCTCCATCTCCCTGTCTCGCTGCCGATCCCCTGGCCCACCTCCTACCTCCCGCCCGGAATGCTTCAATACGACCGATTGATTCACTTGATTGATTTGGGCCTCCCTCCTCAAGTCTGCCAATCTCTCTTCTTCCCTTCAAAGCCCTACTGAAGGTGCACCTCCTCCAAGAGGCCTTCCCAGACTAAGCCCCACTTTTCCTCAGCTCCTACTCCCTTCTGTGTCACCATGACTGGAACAACTTTGCTCTTTCCCCCTTCTCCCTGCCCGTCAGCCCTTATGAATATATCTTGATATATATCTTGATAATATATATATATCTTGATAATATATAATAATATAATATATAATACATCTCAATACATAATATATATCTTGATATATATCTTGATATATAGATAATATATATCTTGATAATATATCTTGATAATATATCTTGATATATATCTTCATATATATCAATATATATATGAATATATATTGATGTTTGCCCTTCGCCCCCCATCTCTCTCACACACACACACACACACACACACACTGTGAGCCTGTGGTGGGCAGGAATTCTCTCTTTATTGCTCTATTGTACCTCCCAAGCACTTAGTAAAGTGCTCTGTTCACAGTAAGCACTCAATAAAAATTAATGAATGAAATTTATGCAAACCAATTTACCAAGCGTTTGGGAGAGTTTAACGGATCTGGTAGACAAGATCCCTGCTTTTGAGAATCTTACATGTCAGTTGGGGAGGCAGACAGTAAAAGAAAGTTACAGGTAAGCAGGATTTCTGGGGCACAAGTGCATTTACGTGTGAGCAAGCGTCCGCACACATGTGCTCTTGCGTGCTCTCTGCATGGGTGTGTACTTGTGTATTTTGAGTTGTCTGTTTTGGGGTGCTTGCCTATGCGTATGCCTACGTATGGTGTCTCCGTTCCCTGTGTGTGTGTGCCTGCTGAAAATTCCCTGTCATGGGCCTGGGAATTAGGTCAGGGGTTCTAATGGCAACTCTAACCCTTGGCTGCTATGTGGCTTTGGGCAAGTCACTTCACTGTGTCTTTTCTCATCTGTGAAATGGCAATTTAGACAGAGAGCCCTATCTGGGACACAGACTGTGTCCAACCTGAATTGCCTGTGTTCCATCCCACCTCCCGCACCACTTGGTATAGTGCCTGGCACATCGTGGGCACTTATATATCACAATTAATCCCAATTCTGCCATTTGTCTACTGTGTGATTTTGAGCAGATGACAACTTCTTTGGGCCTCAGTTGTCTCATCTTAAAGCGGGATGGAGACTGGGTACCCTGTATGGGACAGGGACTGTGTCCAATTCCAGTGGCTGTGTCTTTAACCAAGCTCCTGCTGCAGTGCCTTACATGCTAACCGCTTAACAAATACCACAGTTATTATTATTATTACTATTGCTATTAAAAACTGAGTTAGTAGACACATTCCTTGCCCACAAGGAGTTTACAGCCTAGAGGGGGAGATGGGCAAGAATATAAATAAATAAAGGATGGGCATCCTGGCACTTAAACACTTAATACTACAGTTACTGTGCTTATTATCATTAGGAAAGAGGGAGGGGAAGCAGAGACCTAGAAAGGTTGAAGCATACCACTAAGTCTTACAGCAAGTCATTTAGGTTACTTTGATTTGACGGATTGATTCACTAGACTGACTGGGTAGTGGAACCTGGGACAACCTCCAGTCTGAGCCTCTCCCATCTCCAACCCATTCTACCCCGTCCCTGTCGCTTGGGCCTATAGGGTCCTGTCTTCTGCCCTAGCCCTGCCCACAAAAGTACATAGTGGAAGGGAGAAATCTGAGACCCTCCAGGCCATGGGAGCTACATTCCTCTAGAGATGCTGAGGCTGGATAGGGGTAGAGGGAAGGAGAAAAGAGGTGTCATCACCCCCAAAAAGTGCAAGCCAAAGGCTGGGTGGCCCAACTGGAAAGAAAAGGGTTCAGGGCCAAACATGCAAGCCAAAGATTGGTGGGGGGCAAACCTACAAGGAAAGGTTTGTGAGGCCCAAACTGGAACCAAAAGCGTAAGGGACCAAAGCTGCAATCACAGACTGGGGGAGAATCTGCAAGGCAAAAGCTGTGGAGCACAAACTGGAACCAAAAGGATTCGGGGCCAAACCTACAAGGCAAAGGCTGCGAGGCCCAAACCTGAACGAAAATGGTTCAGGGACAAACCTGCAAGGCAAACTCTGGAGGGGCCAAACTGGAACAAAAAGGGGTGGGAGACAAACATGCCAGGCAAATGCTGCGGGGCCCAAACCTGAACGAAAAGAGTTTGGGGCCAAACCTGAAAGGAAAAAACTGGGGGATAAAGCTGAGGGGCAAAGGTTGTGGGGCCGAAACTGGAACCAAAAGGGTTCGGGGCCAAACTTGCAAGGCAAAGGCTGGGGGGGGACCAACCTGCAAGGCAAAGGCTGCGGGGTCCAAACTGGAAACAAAAGGGGTTAGAGCCAAACCTACAAGGCAAAAGC
This sequence comes from Ornithorhynchus anatinus, assembly GCF_004115215.2. NCBI lineage: Eukaryota > Metazoa > Chordata > Mammalia > Monotremata > Ornithorhynchidae > Ornithorhynchus > Ornithorhynchus anatinus. The sequence continues at coordinate 2,521,178 of NW_024396936.1, read as the reverse complement.
TGCGGGGCCTAAACTGAAATGAAAAGGGTTCAGGGCCATATCTGCAAAGCAAAGGCTGTGGGGCCTAAACCAAAACTAAAAGGGTTCAGGGACATACCTGAAAGGCAATCTCTGGGGGTCCAAACGGGAACAAAAAGAGTTGGGATCCAAACATGCAAGATACAGGCTTTGGAGCCCAATCCTGAAGGAAAAGGGTTCAGGGCCAAACTTGCAAGGCAAAGACTGGGTGCCCAAACTGGAAACAAATTGTTCGGAGCCCAACCTGCAAGGCAAAGGCTGAGGGGACTAAACTGGAAACTAAAGCTTTCGGGTCCAAACCTGCAAGGCAAAGCCTGAGGAGCTCAAACCTGAAATGAAAGGGTTCGGGGCCAAACTTACAAGGCAAAGTTTGGGAGGTTAAACAGGCATGGCAAAGGCTGTGGGACCAAACTGGAACCAAAAGTGTTCCAGGCCAAAGTAAATTTTCCCTTGGATAACCTTTTCCCCTGGCCTAGCCCTTTCCCCTAATCTAACCACTTTCCACAGCCCAAACCTCTTCCCTTAAACTAGCCTTTACACCTAACCTAACCTTTTCCCATGGTCTAACCTTTCCCCTCGCCCAACGTTTTCCCTCACCTAAACTTTTCCCTAGCTTAACCTTTTCCTCTAGCCTAACCTTTTTTCCTAGTGTAACCTTCTCCCCCGGCCTACTCCTTTCCCCAGGCCTAACTTTTTCCCTTAGCTAAACCTTTTCCCCTAGTCTAACAATTTGCCATAACCTTAGCTTTTCACCTAGACTAACCTTTTCCGCTAGCCTAAACTTCTCCCTTGCCTAACCTTCTCCCTGGCCTAACCTATACCCCATCCTAACCTTTTCCCTTAACCTAACCTTTTCCCCTAGCCAAACATTTTCCTCACTGCTAAACTTTCCCCCTAACCTAACCTTTTCACCAAACCTAAGCATTTCCCATAACCAGGTCTTTTCTCCTAGCCTAACCTTTTCTCCTTGCCTAATGTTTTCCCTTAGCCTAACCTTTCCTCTGGCCTGATCTTTTCTCTGGCCTAACCTTTTCCCCTCGCCTAAACCATTCCCTTGATCTAGTCTTTTCCCCTGCCTAACCATTTCCCCTGGCCTAAGCTATTCCCTGGCCTAACCTATTCCCCTTGCCTAACCTTTTCCCCTAGCCTAATCTTTTCCCCTAACTTAACCATTTCCCATAGCCTAATGTTTTCTCCAGACTAACCTTTTCCCTTCGTGTAACCTTTTCCCCTAGCCTAACCCTTTCACATAGCCTAAACATTTCCCCTGTTCTAACCTTTTCCCCAAGCCTAACCTTTTCCCACGGTCTAACCTCTTCCCCCAGCCAAACTCTTTCTCCTAGCCTAAGATTTTCTCTTAACCTAACATTTACAACTAGCCTAAACTTTCCCCTTGCCAAACCCTTCCCCTATCCTAACCTTTTCCCCTAGGCTAACCATTTCCCCTGGCCTAACCTTTGCCCAGAGCCTAACCTTTATCCTAGCCTAACCTTTTCCCCATTCCAAACGTTTCCTTTGGCCTATCCTTTCCTCTGACCTAACCTTTTCCCAAGGCCTAACTTTTTCCCATGACCTAAGCTTTTCCCTTAGCCTGACGTTTTCCCCTACCCTAAACTTTTCCCATACCCTAAACCTTTCCCCTACCTTAAATGTTTCCCCTAGCCAAACCTTTTCCCCTAGGCTAACCATTTCTAATGGCCTAAATTTTTCCCTTAGACTAACAGATTCCCCTAGCCTCACCTTTTCGCCTAGCCTATCCTTTCTCGCTACCCTAAACTTCTCCCTGGCATAACCTTCTCCCTGGCCCATCCTTTCCCCTGACCTAATCTTTACCCCTGACCTAACCTTTTCCCTTAGCATGTTTCCCCCAACGTTACCATTTACCGTGGCCTAACCTTTTTGCCTAGCCTATACTTTTCTGCTAACCTAAACCTCTCCTTGGTATAACCTTCTCCCTGGCCTATCTTTTTCCCTGGCCTAATCTTTTCCCTGGCCTAACCTTTTTCCTTAGCCTAACATCTTCCCCTAATCTAACCTTTTCCCTAGACTTACCTATTGCCCTGGCCTAACCATTTCCCTTAGACTAACTTCTTCCCCTAGCCTAACCTTTTCCCCTGGCCTAACTTTATCCCTTAGCCTAACCTTTTACCTTAGCTTTACCTTTTCCTCTGGCCTAACCTATTACCCTGGCCTCCCCTATTCCCCTGGTCTAATCTTTTCTCCTAGCTTAAACTTTTCCCCTAGCCTAACCTTTTCCCCTTGCTTAACCTTTTCCCCGGCCCAACCTTTTCCCTTAGCCCAAGGATTTCCCCCAGCCTAAAAAATTTTCCCATAGCCTAACCTCTTCTCCTGGCCTAACCTTTTCCCATAGCCTAACCTGAAGCCTAGTCCAACATTTTTCCCTAGCCTAACCTTTTCCCTGACCTAACCTTTCCCCCAGCCTTAGCTCTTCCCCGTCCTAACCTTTCCCCTGGCCTAACCTGACCCCTAACCTTACCTTTATCATAGCCTAACCTTTTCCATTGGCCTAACCCTCTTCCTGGACTAACCTTTTCCCCTAGCCTAACACTTTCTTCTCGCCTAATATTTTCACCTCGCCTAATGTCTTCCCCTAGCCTAAACTTTCCCCTAGTCTACTCTTTCCTGTAGACTAACGTCTTCACCTAGCCTAACATTTTCTGCTAGCCTACGCTTCACCCTTGCCTAAACATTTCCCCTAGACTAAACTTTTCCCCGGCCTTACTTTTTCCCCTGGCCTAACCTATTCTCCTAGCGTAATGTTTTCCCCTAGCCCAAAATTTTCGCCTAGCCAAACCTTTCCCCTAGCCTAACCTTTTCCTCTATCCTTAACTTTTCCTCTGGCTTAAGCTTTTCCCCTAGCCTAACCTTTCCCCTAGCTTAATGTTTTTGCCTACCTTAACCTTTTACCTTGGCCTGTCCTTTTCCCTGACCTAACACTTTAACCTGGGCTTACCTTTTCCCTTGGCCTAACATTTTCCCCTGGCCTAACATTTTCCCCTGGCCTAACCTTTTCCTCTTGCCTAACCTTATCCCCTGGCCTAACCATTTCCCGTAGCCTAACCATTTCCTGTAGCCTAACCATTTCCTTTAGCCTAACCTTTTTCCCTAGTCTATTTTCCCTAGCCTAACCTTTTCCACTGATCTATTTCCCATAGCTTAACCTTTTCCCCTGGTCTAACCTTTTCCCGTGGCCTAACCTCTTCCCCAGCCTTACCTTTTCCCCTAGCCTAAACCTCTCTCTTAGCCTAATCTTTCCTCCTAGCCTAACCTTTTACTCTAGCGTAACCCTTTCTCTTAGTCTAAGCTTCTCCCCTAACCTAACCTTTACAACCAGTCTAACCTTTTCCTGAAAGCTTAACTTTCCCCTGGCCTAACCTTTTCCCTGGCCTAACCTTTTCCCCTAGCATAACCTATTCCCCAACTCCAACTTTTCCCATGGCCTGACCTTTTCTCCAGCCTATCCTTTTCCCTAGCCTAACCTTTCTCCTAACTTAAACTTTACACCTTGCCTAACCTTTTCCCATAGCCTAACCTTTCCTCTTGCCTAACCATTTCCTCTAGCCTATCCTTTACCCCTGGCCTAATCTTTTCTTCTAGCCTAAGCTTTCCTCTGGCCTAATCTTTTCCCCTAGCCTAAACCTCTCCCCTGGCTTAATCTTTTCCCCTAGCCTAATCTTTTACCCTATCCTAACCCTTTCCCCTAGCCTAAGCTTTTCCCCTAACCTAAACTTTACAGCTAGCCTAACCTTCTTTTCCCCTAACCTAACCTTTACACCTAGTCTAACCTTTTCCTGAAGGCTTAACTTCAACCTGGCCTAACCTTTCCCCCTGGTCTAACCTATCCCCCTGGCCTAACCTTTTCCCTGAGCATAACCTATTCCCCGACTTCAACTTTTCCCATGGCTTAACCTTTTCCCCTGGCCTATCCTTTTCCCTAGTCTAACCTTTCTCCTAACCTAAATTTTACACCTTACCTAACCTTTTCCCATAGCCTAACCTTTTCTGGTAGCCTACCCTTTTCCCATAGCTTAACATTTTCCCCTAACATAACATTTTACAGCTTAAACTTTTCCCCTGGCCTATCATTTGCCCCTAGCCTTAACTTTTCCCCTATTCTAACCGTTTCCCCTAGCCCAACCCCCAACCCGAGCCTAACCTTTCCCCTAATGTAACCATTTTCTATAGCCTAACCTTTTACCATAGCCTATCCCTTTACCCTAGTCAAACCTTTTCCCCTAACCTAAACTATAGACCTTGCCTAACGTTTTCCCATAGCCTATCTTTTCCCCTAGACTAACCTTTTCCCCTTGCCTAACCTTTTCCCCTAGTGTAATCTTTTCACCTGACCTCATTTTTTCCCCTGGCCTAAGCTTTGCCCGGCCTAACCTTTTCTCCTAGCCTAACATTTTCCCTAGCCTAACTGTTTCCCCAACCTAACCATCCCATTACCTAACCAATTTTTCTTGCCTAACGCTTTCCCTTGGCCTATCCTTTCCCCTGGCCTAACCTCTGCCGTGGTCTACCCTGTTCCCCGGCCCATCTTTATCCCTTAAGCTTAACCATTTCCCATAGCCTAACATCTTCACCTCGCCTAATGTTTTCCCCCGACGTAGCCTTTTCCCTTGGCCTAACTTTTTCCCCTGGCCTAATCTTTTCCCTTATCTAACCTTTACTCCTGGACTAAGCCTTTCCCCTAGCCTAACCTTATCCCCTAGCCTAACATTTTCCCGTTACCTAAACTTTTCACCTTGCTTAACCTTTTGCCCTAGCCTAACCTTGTCCCTTTGCTTAACCCTTTCCCCTAGCCTAAACTTTTCCTCTAACCTAAACTTTTCACCCTGCCTAACCGTTTCCCCTCAACTAATGTTTTCCCCAAACTAATATTTCCCCCAGCCTAACCTTTTCCCCTGGCCTAACCTTTTCCACTAACCTAAACTTTTCACCTGGCCTACCCTTTCCCCTAGCTTATCATATTTTCCATAGCCTAACCTCTTCCCTGGCCTAATCTTTTCCCCTAGCCTAAACATTTCCCCTAGCCTAACCTTTTCCCCTAGCATAACCTTTTCCCCTAGCCTAACCCTTTCCCCTATTTTAACCTTTTCCCCTAGCCTAACTTTTCCCCCAGCCCAACCTTTTCCCCTAGCCTAACCTTTTCCCCTAGCCTAATCGTTTGCCATGGAGGTTTGGCCGGAACCCTTTTGGTTCCAGTTTGGGCCTTGCAGGCTTTGCCCTGCAGGTTGGGCCCTGAACCCTTTTGGTTCCAGTTTGGGCCCCACAGCCTTTGCCTTGCAGGTTTGGACCCCCATACTTTGCTTTGCAGGCTTGGCTTTGAACCCATTTGGTTCCAATTTGAGTTCACCAGAGTTTACCTTGCAGGTTTGGTCCCAAATGCTTTTTGTTCAGGTTTGGGGTCCATAGCCTTTGCCTTGTGTCATTGACCCGGACCCTTTTGGTTCCAGTTGGGGACCCTCAGACTTTGCCTTGCAGGTTGGGCCCGGAACACATTTCATTTCAGTTTGGGTCCTGCAGCCTTTGCCTTGAAGTCTTTACCTGAACCCTTTTGGTACCAGTTTGATTCCCCCGCAGAATTTGCCTTGCAGGTATTGCACTGAGCACCTTTGGCTCCAGTTTGGGCCCCCTAGATTTTGCCTTGCAGATTTGGCCCCAAACCCTGTTCATTCCGGTTTGGGCCCCACAGCTTATGCCTTGCAGGTATGGCCCTGAACTCTTTTCGTTCCAGTTTGGGCTCTGGAGACTTTGCCTTGCAGGTTTGCCCCCGCATCATTTGCCTTGCAGGTTTGTCCCAAACACTTTTCATTCAGTTTGGGCCCAGCAGTCTCTGCCTTGTACATTTAACCCTGAACCCCTTTGGGTCCAGTTTAGGACCCGCAGCCTTAGCCTTGCAGGTTTGGCCGTGAACCCTTTTCTTGCCAGTTTGGGTCCCCCATACTTTGCCTTGCAGGTTGGGCTCTGAACCTTTTTCATTAAGGTTTGGGCCCTGCAGCCATTGTCTTGCAGGACTGGCCCCAAACCCTTTTGGTTACCGTTTGGGCCCCACAGACTTTGCCTTGCAGGTTGGGCCCTGAACCCCTCTGGTTTCAGTTTTGGCCAGGCAGTCTTTGCCTTGCAGGTTTGGCCCCAAACGCTTTTCGTATCAGTTTGGGTACCACTGACTTCGCTTTCCATGTTTGGTCCTGAATCCTTTTGGTTCCAGTTTGGCCCCCAGAGAGTTTGTCTTGGAGGTTTGGTCCTAAAACCTTTTCTGTCCAGTTTGGGCCCTTCAGCCTTTGCCTTGCAGGTCTGCCCCCTAAGCCTTTGCTTTGAATGTTTGGCCTCAGACCCTTTTGCTTCCAGTTTGGGCCCCGCAGCCTTTGCCTTTCAGGTTGGGCCCTGAAACCTTCTCATTCCTGTTTAGTCTGGGCAGGCTTTGCCTTAGAGGTTGGTCCCTGAACGCTTTTTGATCCAGTTTTGGCCCCTCAGCCTATGCCTTGCAGGTTGGGCCCAAACGCTTTTGGTTCGAGTTTGGTCCCACAGCCTTTGCCGTCCAGGTTCGGCCCTCAACCCTTTTGCTTACAGTTTGGTCTTCCTAGAGTTTACCTTGCAGGCTTGCCCACCCACCCCATCCATTGCCTTGAAGGTTTGGCCCCAATGCTTTTGGTTCACGTTTGGGTCCCACAGCCTTTACCTTACAGGTTTGGCCCCGAACCCTTTTGGGTACAGTTAGGGCCCCAGATCCTTTGCCTTGCAGGTTGGGCCCCATACCCATTTCATTTCAATTTGGGTCCTTTAGCCTTTACCTTGCAGGTTTGGACCTAAAAACCTTGGTACCAGTTTGGCCCCCCATAATTTGCTTTGCAGGTATTGCCCTGAACCCTTTTGGTTTCATTTTGGGCTCCCTAGATTTTGCCCTGCAGGTTTGGTCCGAACCCTTTTCATTTCCGTGTTGGTCCAGCAGCCTTTGCCTTGCAGGTTTGCCCCCACTGCCTTTGCCTTGCAGGTTGGGCCCCGAACACTTTTCATTCCAGTTTGGGCCAGGCAGACTTTGCTTTGCAGGTTTGGCCCCCAAACCTGTTCATTCCAGTTTGGGCCAGGCAGCCTTTCCCGCAGGTTGGGCCTGAGCCCATTTCGTTCCAGTTTGGACCCCTCAGACTATGCCATGCAGGTTTGGCCCCGAAGCCTTTTGGTTCCAGTTTAGGCCTCATAGAGTTTGCCTTGCAGGTTTGGCTCCAAACCCTTATCATTCAGGTTTGGGCCCCGTAAACCTTTCCTTTCTGGTTGGGTCCTGAACACTTTTGGTTCCAGTTTGGGCCACATAGCCTTTGCCTTGCAGGTTTGCGACATCAGACTTTGCCTTGCAGCTCTGGCCCCGAACCGTTTTAGTCCTAGTTTGGGCCCCGCAGCTTTTGCCTTTAATTTTCTTCCCCCGAAACCTTTTGGTTTCAGTTTGGAACCCCTAGAGTTGGCCTTGCAGGTTTGGCCAGAGCCGTTTTCATTCACGTTTGGGTCCTGCAGCCTTTGCCTTGTAGTTTTGCCCCCACAGCCTTTTCCTTACAGGTTGGGCCCGAACCCTTTTTGTTCCAGTTTGGGTCCCATAGCCTTTGCCTTGCAGGTGTGACCCTGACCGCTTTTGGTTCCAGTTTGGGTCCCACAGCCTTCGCCTTGCTGGTTGGTCCCCCCAGCCTTTGCTTTGCAGGTTTGGCCCTGAACCCTTTTTGCTACAGTTTGGGCCCCACAGACTTTGCCTTGCAGGTTCATTCCTGAACTCCTCTTGTTCCAGTTTGGGCCAGGCAGGCTTTGCCTTGCAGGTTTGGCCCAGAATGCTTTTGGTTCCAGTTTGGGCCCCTAAGCCTTTGCCTTCCAGGTTTGACTACCCAGTCTTTGCCTTGCAGGTTTGGCCCTGAACCCTTTTCGTTCAGGTTTGGGGTCTGCAGCCTTTGCCTTGGAGATTTCACCCCAAACCCTTTTGGTTTCAGTTAAGGCCCCAAAGCCTCTTCCTTGCAGGTTTTGCCCAGAACTCCTGTCATTTCAGTTTGGGTCCCACAGCCTTTACCTTGCAGGTTGGGCTCCAAACACTTCTGGTACCAGTTTGCCCCCCCCCACCAAGGTTTGCCTTGCAGGTTTGTCCCCGAACGCTTTACATTCCAGCTTGGGCCCTGGAGCTTGCCTTGCAGGTTGGGCCCCGAACCCTTTTTGTTCCAGTTTGGGGCCTGCAGTCTTTGCCTTGCAGGGTTGCCCCCACCCAGCCTTTTCCTTGCAGGTTTGGCTCCGAACCTGTTTGGTCCCACTTTGGGCCCCACATCCTTTGCCTTGCATGTTTGGCCCCAAAACCATTTGGTTCCAGTTTGAGCACCCTAGAGTTTACCTAAGGGTTTGGCCCTGAACCCTTTTCATTCTGGTTTGGGACCCGCAGTCTTACCTTGCAGGTTTGCCCCTTAGCCTTTGCCTTCAGGTTTGGCCCCGAACCATTTTGGATCCAGTTTGGGCCCCCTAGAGTTTGTCTTGCAGGTTTGGTCCCAAACGCTTTTTGTTCAGGTTTGGACTCTGCAGCCTTTGCCATACAGGTTTGGTCCCCATCCTTTTTTCTTCCAATTTGGCCCCCACCAGAGTTTGCTTTGCAAGTTTGGCCGAACCCGTTTGGTTTGATTTTGGGTCCCACAGCTTTGTCTTGCAGGTTAACCCAGAACCCTTTTGGTACCACTTTGGCCCCCAAAGAGATTACCTTGCAGGTTTGGTCCTGAGCGCTTTTGGTACCAGTTTGGACCCCCTAGAGCTTGCCTTGAAGGTTTGGCCCTGAACCCTTTTCTTTCAGGTTTGGGCCCTGCAGCCTTTGCTTTGCAGGTTTGGCCAGCGAACTCTTTTGGCTCCATTTTGGGCCCCCTAGAGTTTTCCTTTCAGGTTTCCATTTGCACCCCGCAGCTTTTGCCTTGCAGGTTTGCCCCCCTTAGCAATTGCGTTGCAAGTTTGGCTCCGAACCCTTTTGGTTCCAGTTTGGGCCCCACAGCCTTTGCCTTGCAGGGTTGCTTCCTCAGCCTTTTCCTTACCGGTTTGGCCTTGAAGGCTTCTCGTTCCAGTTTGGGTCCCGCAGCCTTTGCCTTTCAGGTTGGGCCCCAAACCCTTCTCATTCCTTTTTAGTCCGGGCAGGCTTTGCATTACAGGTTGGTCCCTGAAAGCTTTTCGTTCCAGTTTTTGCCCCTCAGCCTTTGACTTGCAGGTTGGGCCCGAACATTATTGGTTCGAGTTTGGGTCCTGCAGCCTTTGCCTTCTAGGTGTGGCCCTGAACGCTTTTGCTTACAGTTTGGGTCCCCTAGAGCTTGTCTTGAAGGTTGGGCCAGAACGTAATGGGTTCGAGTTTGGGTCCTGCAGCCTTTGCCTTCCAGGTGTGGCCCTGAAACCCTTTTGTTTACAGTTTGGGCACCCTAGACTTTGCCTTATAGGTTTTCCCCCTCATCCATTGCCTTGCAGATTTGATCCCAAATACTTTTAGTTCCAGTTTGGGCCCTACAGGCTTTGCCTTACAGGTTTCGCCCCAAACCCTTTTGGTTCCGGTTTGGGACCCGCAGCCTTTGCCTGGCAGGTATGACCTGCAAACATTTTGTTTCCAGTTTGGCCCACACAGAGTTTGCCTTGTAGGATTGGTGCCAAACCCGCTTTGTTTCAGTTTGGAACCCTCAGCTTTTGTCTTTGTGAGCCTAACATTTTCTCTTGGCTAAACATGTTCCCCTAGACTAACATTTTCCCCTGGCCTAACTTTTTCCCCTGCCTTACCTTTGCCCTAGTATAATGCTTTTGCCTACCCTAACCATTTCCCTTGGCCTACCTTTTTCCCTGGGCCTAACCTTTTCCCCTGGCCAAACTTTTTCCTCAAGCCTACCCTTTTCCCCTAGCCTGAACCTTTCCCCTAGCCTGAACCTTTCCCCTAGCCTAACCTTTCCCCTAGCCTTACCCATTCTCCTGGCCTAATCGTTTTCCCTGGCCTAACCTTTTCCCTTTGCTTAAACCTTTCCCTTGGCCTAACGTTTTCCCTTGGCCCAAATTTTCCCCAGCCTAACCTTTTCCCCTAGCCTAAATTTTTTGCCTGGCCTAACCTTTTCCCCTAGCTTAACCTTTCCCCACCCTAACGATTTGCCTGTCCTAACCTTTTCCCTTGGCTTACCAATTTCCCCTAGACTAATCTTTTCCCCTGGCCTAACCTTTTCCTCTAGCCTACTCTTTTCCCCTAGCCTGAACTTTTCCCCTAGCCTGAACCTTTCCCCTAGCCTGAACCTTTCCCCTAACTTAACCATTTCCCTTAGACTAACCTCTTCCCCTAGCTTAACCTTTTCCCCTGGCCCAAATATTTCCCTCCCTTAACCTTTTCGCCTAACCTAACATTTTCCTATCCTTGGCCTATCCATTTCCCTGACCTAACCTATTCCCCTGGCCTAACCTTTTCCTTTAGACTAACCTTTTCCCCTAGCCTAACCTTTTCCCTTGGCCTTACCCTTTCCCAAAGCCTAATCTGACCCCATCTTTTCCCCTGTGCTAACGTTTTTTCTCAGGAATAAACTTTTCACTTGGACTATCCTTTTACCTGAGCTAATCTTTTCCTCTGGCCTAACCGTTTCCACTGGCCTAACCGTTTCCCCCAGCCTAACCTTTACCCCTAGTCTTAACCTTTCCACTAGCCTAAGCTTTTCTCCTGGCCTAACCTATTCCCCTGGCCTAACCTTTTCCCCTTAGCCTAAGGTTTTCCACCAGCCTAACCTCTTCCTGCCCTAACCGTTTCCCATAGGCCTAACCTTACCCCTAGCCTAACCTTTCCCCCTTGGCCTATCCTTTCCCCCTGACCTAACCTTCTCCCTGGCCTAACCTTTTCCCCAGCGTAACGTTTTCCCCTCGCCTAAACTTTTCACCTAGCCCTAATTTTTTCCCCTAAAATAACCTTTCCCCAGCCTACTCTTTCCCCTGGACTAACCTCTTCACCCAGCCTAACTTTTTCCACTAACCTAAAACCTCACTCTGGCCTAAACTTTTCCCCCTAGCCTAACATTTTTCCCCTAGCCTAACTTTCCCCTAGCCTATTTCTTTCCCCTAGTCTAAACCTTTCCCCTAGCCTAATCTTTTTCCCTCGCCTAACCTTTTTAATAGTAATAATAACGTTGGTATTTGTTAAGTGCTTACTAATGGTGCCAAACACTGTTCTAAGCACTGGGATAGTTACAAGCTAATCAGGTTGTCCCACGTGAGGCTCACAATCTTCATCCCCATTTTACAGATGAGGGAACTGAGACACCAAGAAGTGAAGTGACTTGCCCAAAGTCACACAGCTGACAGGTGGCAAGCAGGGATTAGAACCCATGACTTCTGACTCCTAAGCCCGTGCTCTTTCCCACTGAACCAGGTTGCTTCCCTAGCTTATCCATTTCCCACAGTCTAATAACCTATTCCCCCTAGCCAAACCTTTCCCCGTCGCCTTTGCCTTTTGCCCTATCCTAACATTTCCCTCGCCTAACCTTTTGCCCTAGCCCTAACATTTTCCCCTAATGTAACATTTTCCCTGTTGTAACATTACCCACCCCTTAACCTTTCCCCTGCCCTAAACTTTTCCACTGGCCTAAGATTTTCCCTGGCCGTAAGCTTTTTTCCCCTAGCCTAAAGTTTTCCCCTAGCCTAACCTCTCCCTGACCTAACCTTTCCCCTAGCCTAACCTTTTCCCCCCAGCCTAACCATTTTACCATAGCCTAACCTTTTCCCTGGCCTAACCTTTTCCCCTAGGCTAAACATTTCCCCTAGCCTAACCTTTCCCCTTGCTATCCATTTCCCATAGTTTAACCTTTTCCCTGGCCTAACCTTTTCCCCTAGCCTAAACATTTCCCTGAGACTAAGCTTTTCCCCAGGCCTAACTTTCCTCCCTGGCCTAACTTTTCCCTAGTGTAACCTTTTCCCCTAGCCTAACAATTTAGCATAGCCTAACATTCTCCCTGACCTAACCATTTTCCCCAGACCAACCATTTTCCATAGCCTACCCTTTCACCGGCCTAACCTTTTTACCCTAGCCTAACCTTTTCTCCTGCCTAAGCTTTTCCCCTACCCTATCTATTTCCCCTAGCCTAACCTTTCCATGATCTCAGCTTTTCCCCCGCATAACCTTCTCTTGGTCTAACCTTTTCCCCAGCTAGCCCTATCCCCTAGCCTAAGCTTTCCCTGAACCTAACCTTTACACCTAGCCTAACCTTTCCCCTAGCCTAACTTTCCCCTAGCCTAACCTTTTCCCCAAAGGCTTACCTTTCCTCTGGCCTAACCTTTCCCCTTGGCCTAACCTTTTGCCCTAGCATAACCTATTCCCCGACTTAAACTTTTCCCATGGCCTAAGCTTTCCCCCGGCCTATCCCTTTCTATAGCGTAACATATCCCCTAACCTAAACTTTACATCTTGCCTAACCTATGCCATCCTGGCCTGGCCCCGAGGCCTTTTGGGTTCCAGGTTTGGGCCCACCTGCCCTTTGCCTGCAGGTTGGACTCTTTCTTGCCTTTGCCTTCCAGGCCCAGGCCACGAGCCCTTCTTGTGTTCTAGGTTTGCCCCCCTGGCCTTTGACTTCCCGGCTTGGCCCAAAGCCTTCATGTTCCAGGTTTGCCATCTCCAGCCTTTGCCTTCCCCGACCTAGCCCCGAAGCCTTCTTGTTCCAAGTTCTTCCTCCTCCCCCTGCCTTTGATTCCAGGCCTGGCCCCGAACCTTTCCTCATTCCAGGTTGGGCCCACCCTGCAATTGCCTTCCAGGGCCTGGCCCCAAACGCTTCTCATTCCACTTTGGACCCCCTTGCTTTTTCCTTGAGGTTTGACCCACTGCAGCCTTTGTCTTGTAGGCCTGGCCCTCAACCCTTTTTGCTCCATTTTGGGTCTCCCAGTTTTTTGCCTTCCACTTTTGCTCCCCGCCCCAGCCCTTATCTTGAAGGTTGGACCCCGAAACCTTTTGGTTCCAGTTTGGGCCCCACAGCTTTAGCCCTCCAGGTTTGGCCCCGAAAGCTTTTTGTTCCAATTTGGTCCCCCCAGCCTATGCCTGGCAGGTTTTGCCCTGAAAGCATTTCGTTCCAGTGTGGACCCTGCAGCCTTTGGCCTTGCAGGTTTGGCCCTGAATCTTTTTCTTTCCAGTTTGAACCCACAGCCTTTGCATTGCTGGTTTGGCCCCGAAACACTATTCTTTCCAGTTTGGGCCCCTCAGACTTTAACTTGCAGGTTTGGCCCTACCCTTTTCATTCCAGTTTGGGCCTCCCTGCCTTTGCCTTCCAGATTTCTCCACCCCAGCCTCTGCCTTGCAGACGGGCCCCAAAATCTTTTCGTTCCAGTTTGGGTCCCACAGCCTTGGCATTGCCTGTTTGGCTTCGAACCCTTTTTTTTCTGGTTGGGGCCCTGCCACCTTTGCTTTAAGGGTTTGGGGCCAAACCTTGGTTCTAATTTGGGTCCCGTAGCCTTTGCCTTGCAGGTTTGTCCTCCCAGCCTTTGTGTTGCAGGTTTGGCCCAAATACTTTTTGTTCTAGTTCAGGCTCCGCAGCCTTTCCCTTGCAGATTTGGCCCCGAACCCTTTTTGTTCCAGTTTGGGCCATGCAGCTTTTGCCTCACAGGTGTGGCCCCGACCCTTTTTCGTTCCAATTTGGGCACCAGAGCCTTTGCCTTGCAGTTTGGCCCCGAACCCTTTTCGTTCCAGTTTGGGCCTCCATGCTCTTGCCTTGCAGTTTTGGCCCTGAAACCTTTTTGTTCCAGTTTGGGCGCCGCAGCCTTTGCTTGCAGGTTTGTCCCAGAACCGTTTTCATTCCAAGTTGGACCTCCCTTTTTGCCTTGCAGGTTTTGCCCCAAACCCTTTTCATTCCAGTTTGTGTCCCACAGCCTTTGCCCTCCAGGTTTGGCCCTGAAAGTTTTTTGTTCCAATTTGGGCCCTGCAATATTTGCCTTGCAGATTGGGCCCTGAACCATTTTCTTTTAGTTTGCTTTTGTCTTGCACGTTTAGCCTTGTACCCCTTTCTTTCCAGTTTGGGCCCTGCAGCCTTTGTCTTGTAGGTTGGCTCTCCCCAGCCAAACCTTGCAGATTTGATCCTGAACCATTTTCGTTCCAGTTTGGGCCACGCAGCTTTTGCCTCGTTGGTTTGGCCCCAATCCCTTTTCGTTCCAGTTTGGGTCCCACAGCCTTTGCCTAGCAGGTTTGTCCCCAAACCCTTTTCGTTCCAGTTAGGGCTCCACAGCCTTTGCCTTGCAGTTTGACCCCATACTCTTTCCGTTCCAGTTTGGGCCCTGCAGGCTTTACCTAGCAGATTTGGCCCCGAACCTTTCTCGTTCCAGTCTGGGCCGGGCAGCCTTTGCCTTTCAGGTTGGGACCCGAACCTTTTTGGTTCCAGTTTGGGCCCCGCAGCCGTTGCCCTCTAGGTTTGGCCTGAAAGCTTTTTGTTCCAGTTTGGGCCCCACAGCCTTTGTCTTGTAGGTTGGCCCACCCAGCCTTTGCCTTGCAGGTTTGACCCCGAACATTTTCATTCCAGTCCGGGACCGTCAGCCTTTGCCTTGCAAGTTTGGCCCCAAATTCTTTTCGTTCCAGTTTGGGCCCCTCAGCTTTTGCCTTGCCGGTTGTCCCCCAACCCTTTTTGGTACAGTTTGGGGTCCACAACCTTTGCCTTTCAGGTCTGGCTCCTTATCCTTTTTGTTACAGTTTAGGGACCCCCTGCTTTGGCCTTGCAGCTTTGGCCCTCAACCATTTTCATTCCAGTTCGGATCCCGCAGTCTTTGCCTTGCAGTTTTGGCCCTGAACCCTTTTCATTGCAGTTTGTGCCCTGCAACCTTTGCCTTGCACGTTTGGCCCCGAACCCTTTTGCTTCCAGTTGAGGTCCCACAGCCTTTACCTTGCAGGTTTGGCCCTGAACAGTTTTGGTACCAGTTTGCCCCCGTCCCAGAGTTTGCCTTGTGGATTTGGCCCAGAACCCCTCCCTCCTCGCAAGTGCCACCCCCTCCACCTGTGCCTCGGACCTATTCCCGCTCACCTTATAAAAACCATCGTCCCTTCCCTTCTCCCCTCTTTAATTTCTATCTTTAACCACTCACTCTCCAATGGATTCCTCTGCCTTCAAACGTGCCCTTGTCTCCCCAATCCTAAAACAACCCTCTCTCAACCCCACAGCCCCTTCCAGTTATCGCCCTATTTCCCTCCTACCCCTCCTTTTCAAACTCCTAGAATGAGTCGCCTACACTCGCTGCCTAGAATTCCTTAACTCCAACTCTCTCCTGGACCTCCTCCAATCTGGCTTCCATCCCCTCCACTCTACTGCTCTCTCAGAGGTCACCCATGACCTCCTTCTTGCCAAATCCAATGGCTCCTACTCTATCTTAATCCTCCTCGACCTCCCAGCTGCCTTTGACACTGTCGACCATCCCCTTCTTGCATTGGCTTCACGGACTCCGTCCTCTCCTGGTTCTCCTCTTATCTTTCTGGATGTTCATTCTCAGTCTCCTTCACGGGCTCCTCCTCCCGATCCCATCCACTAACTGTAGGGGTTCCTCGAGGGTCACTTCTTGGCCCTCTTCTGTTCTCCATCTATACTCATTCCCTTGGGGAACTCATTTGCTCCCACGGCTTCAACTATCATCTCTACGCAGATGACACCCAAATCTACATCTCCTCCCCTGTTCTCTCCCCCTCCATTCAGGCTCGTATCTCCTCCTGCCTCCAGGACGTTACCACCTGGATGTCTGCCCACCACCTAAAACTCAACATGTCCAAAATTGAGCTCCTTATCTTCCCTCCCAAACCCTGCCCTCTTCCTGATTTCCCTGTCACTGTGGACGGTACGACCATCCTTCCCATTTATCAAGCCTGCAACCTTGGTGTCATTCTTGATTCAGCTCTCTCTTTCACCCCACACATCCAATCCGTCACCAAGCCCTGCCTTTCTCATCTTTACAATATTGCTAAGATCTGCCCTTTCCTCTCCATCCAAATGGCTATCGTACTGGTACAAACTCTCATAATATCCCAGCTGGATTATTGTGTCAGCCTTCTCTCTGATCTCCCTTCCTCCTGTCTCTCCCCACTCCAGTCCAGTCTCCACTTTGCTGCCCAGATCATCTTCCTGCAGAAACGCTCTGGGCACCTCACTCCACTCCCTTCTCCT